>NW_011358802.1:20480-121889 GCF_000735185.1 Notothenia coriiceps | reverse complement strand
ACAACACACACACACACACACACACAGACCACACACACGTCACACAAACTTTTCGAGTTTCCCCTCGTTTCCTCCGGATTTCCAGATAGAAAATTTCTAAGTACAAATTAATGATCTGTTGTAGTTGAGGTTTCAATGATTATACAAGACTACTACAATTTTCCCAACCAAGGTAGTCATTATCAAGGTTTGGCACTGTTACCATCCGGAAGTACAAGGTTAATGCTTAGTTAATTCTTTTTTTTTTTTTTTTTTTTTTTTTTTTTTTTTTTTTTTTTTTTTTACATAATGTGTCTTTATAGAAAGACTCATTATGATTACAGAACAAAAGATTTCATCGTAATTAATTCGATCCACCGATATGGTCCCTACGTTTATCTTATAATCTACACGATTGTTAGTTTTCAGTCAATCAACAAAATCTTTTACTGCGAAGTGGTTTTGGGAAAGAACATATTATTGACCGTAGTTTATTACGAAAAGTGAATTTAACCGACCGGAGGAAACTACGAAAAGTTGTACACTGGTCTATTCAAGCTTACATAAAAGACCGTCCAGTACAAATTGTTAGATCCCACACACACACACACACACACACACACACACACACACACACACACACACACACACACACACACACACACACATACTGGTGATACATAAGGAAGCAGGTGTGTAGGGGTAACATAACAATGTCTATTCCTGCAACATGAACAGAACTTCCTAATGCTTCACTAGCTTTGGCATGTGAGGGTGATTGATACCGCAGACAGAACAAATTAGAGTTAAAAGGGCAGAACAGAAAAGAAGAGGAACAGTCTCTAAAAGTCCCTGATCTATAACACTTAGCTGGTGCCTCAGCTCAGTGGGCTATTGGAAGTCTTTAATGTTCAGAACCAGAGTTCAAGGAGTTGTTTTTCCTCAGCTGACCATGGCCGAGATGCTGCAGAACCTCTCAGATTGTGAAACGCACCTCCCCCCAGTCCGCTGAGCCATAACTCAGGACAGATGTCAACAATTACATCTCCCCAGCCCTCTGATATAACTGTACCCACAGCTATCAATCCCCCCTCCATCCCCACAGAAAATGTCTCTGCCCCAACCACAATACAAACTCATGCATTTCTCCTCATTTGCTTTTTTCCCTCAAGCCCTCCTTTTTTTTGCCCTCTCAGCATTTCTCAGTGTTTTCACGAGCGCTATCATCATTATGGGCTGCTTCCTCTAACCCAGGGTCACAGCCCTTCCCATATCCCTGCGCCAACTACAGGCAACTGTTGAAATGACTATAACATTCTGAGTTTAAACAAAGGCTAAACGCCAGTCATAAACAAAACCGGTGTATATATATTATGTGCAGGCTTGTCAAATCAAATTAGTGTTTTTCCATTCAGAAAATATGGGATTTAGATTAGGATTTCCCAGTCACTCATCATTTAATAAAAATTTTCTAACTGAACACTTACTGTATAGATAGGTAGGTAGATAAATAGATAGATAGAGAGAGAGAGAGGTAGATAGATAGATAGATAGATAGATAGATAGATAGATAGATAGATAGATAGATAGATAGATAGATACAAAAATGTAATAATAATGATAGTATAGACATAGTAAAATCAGACAATGTTTAAATATAAACAGATCTGTAATAGAATCCACAAATAATATAAAATACATTTAAATGATCTATATAAGAGAGAAAAAAAGTCAGTAACAGAAATATAATGTATATTTATTTGCTTTTTTTAGATTCCTTACTAAATCTTTCTTCCACATCTTTTGATTTATTTATCAGGTTTTACCTATTTTTGATCTATTTTTTTAAGTAGCTGGTTTTATAGCTCTAGTCATTTTTTTTCTATTTCCCTAAACTCTGTAATTATTTATCTGACTTAGATTGATTCTTAATGTATTCATATGACTCTGTTCCCGAACTATGGATTTATGTATCATACTTTATTCCTTGAAACTGGATTTATTTATCTGACTTTGTTCCCAACCCCAGTATTATTTTTATCTGACTTCATCCCTAAACTCAGTATTTATTTATCTAAATCTATAGGCCTACCTTGATTTTGGACTATTGAGCTGACGTTATTCCCAAACTCTGGATTTCTTTGTCTGGCTTCAGTCCTTCATTCTGGATTCATGTATCTAACTTAATTGGATTTTGGATTCATTTATCTAACTATAATTCTGTATAGCTTTACCCCTCTATATTAAGGACGTTTTGTCCACCGTTGCCTGTACTCCTCACCTGTGGATTGACTTGTCGCTCCGTCGCTCCCTGTGCGCTCAGCTCCCACGCCACCGCAAGCAGCAGCAGTCGGATAAGCGATTTGAGCTCTGGCGCCATCACTCGTCTCTCCAAAAAAAACTAATCAAAAACGCACAGATCTTCCTGTAACAGTTTGCGCAATATTCACTTTGCTATTTGTCAAAACATTGTGAAAAACGTGTCCCATAAACGAAAACGGCGTGACCACGATAGACTTTGCGCAAAGCTCAAAACGCGTTTCCAGAAGATGTGTGTCTTCACAACGTATCACTTAAGTTACCTAAACCACGAGAGGTATTTGTCCAGTCTGTGCATTTTTCTTGCGTTTTGGGGAAGCTTAACCAAATTATCAGACGTTCTCGGGAGCAGGAAGTCTGAAGGAGGGGCTCGGGAGCTGCAGCCTGTGCGTATTTTATGTCCAAATTGAGCTTGCGCTTTGCTCCAGATGTTGCAGCCGACTTTGTTTTCGTGAGGCAGTCTTTACTCCTCGCTGTCCTGTCTTCTCCACCCTCTCGTCAGCTTATTTTGATCCCCTCTCCTCTTCCCCTCTCTCACCGCTGCAGACGTGGTAGTTCGATACTCCCCGGAGACTTTAGCTGGAAAGCAGAGGGTTGTAAACCTCACCTCCCCCTCCTAAAACCGCCCGCCCCTCCAACATAGAGGGCTGGAATCAACTTAGTGACCTTCACATTAGACTTGGCATAGTTTGATTTTACCTTCAGGCTGTGATTAAATGCCTAAAATGCTCCATAGAAATGCATGAAGCTATTTTCTTGCAAGCCATAGACAAAACAGTAACATGCCTCTGAAAAGTGAATTGTGTTATTTTTGGGGTGATTTACCAATATATCAATATATTTTCCCTCATTAAACGGAACAAAGAAACATACACTTAATCAATTTGTTTGTGTACCATCTTCAAACCTTTGTGTGCCCTTGCACTTTACAGCCATACTATATTATTAAGATGTTGTCTTTATTGTCTTAAACTGTTCAGGTTTTAAGCTTGGGAAATATACATTTAGTTTATTAAAAGCTGCTTTTATCGGAATGTATTTTATACTCTACAGATGAATACTTTCTCTCACTGATTCTAATGAGTTCTTCTCAAAAAGTCCCAAACAGCAACCAATTGTGTTTTGAAAGGGGAATTGCGCCCTCTATTGCACACATTGCACATACATTTAAATACTTACATGACATATAATGTATCCTCTTATTATATATATATATCTATGAATGACAATGACCTCATGATAATTTCTGCTTTATTTAAGAGGAAAACAAATACTAGAAATGTATCTTTGTAAAGACATGTTGTTGGTTTGGTACCAGATAACAGATCCAGGCGGTGTCCATTGGCATGCATGTGGTAGCACTCATTTGTTCGTTTTAATGGCAGCTAAGGGTTGGACATGGCATAGGCTGATGTGGGCATGTTGCCTATGTGTGTGCACGTGCATTCAAAGACACATTTTGGATTAAAATGTTGAAGACATTAGATGCAATCTTCCTTTTACCCACTTTATGTGTGCACATACTGTAGCTCAGCTGCTGTGTTGGCCACAGCTAAGGAAAGACAGCTGGCCTCCTGCTCTCCCTTTGGTTGATGTGATACAAGAGAAGGAGCTTTGATTGTCTCGGCAGAGAAAACAGATCAGTGACGTGTGACTGAGGGATGATGGCCGTCATGAGTAGACACCTGACCCAAGGCAAGCATAATTACGTGGAAATTAAGTCAGTATACCAATTACAGCTGGATATTTTTTTCCAAATATTTTTTAATATGGAGATACTGAAACAGCTTACAACAAACAGACATAGCCTTTTGATATATAGTAACTTAAAGTTTTAGTAGCTGAAAAAGTGTTACAGATATCACTTTTTGGACCAAACAACAATCAAAATATTCACAAACTAAAGGTCAAAGGTCACACACAAGACCATGTCCATACTGGGTTCACAAACACTGCTGCTGTGCTTCTTGTAAATCACAATGACATAAGTGAGGAGCTTATCTGAACCACAAGATGGGCGACAAAAGACGTAATATTAGCGACAGAAACACATTCAGTGTGTTGGCCTTTTGTGCTCTTGCAAAAAATGTTGCTTTCTTAATTTCCTCATTTAAATGAGTTCCTTCTGTGCTTGAGGGAAAGAATGCTATGATAATGCATAATATAAAAAACAGACCTAGGTCGATAAGCACTTGCAAGAAATCACATTTTGGTTAGCTTGAGCCTCCTTTGGTGCCAGTTGGATCCGATTTGGTACATGGCACAATAAGACAAGTACCGAAATGTTTACACACTGACCCAAAATTATTTTGAAACTATTATTTTAGTGTAGGCTATTTGTTTAACCCTATCTATAAGTGCCTGGGAAGTTAAAACAAAGAGCACCCTAATATTTTTTGACCCAGGTCTGATATTAAACATTGATACAACAGTGATGCTCTTTTTTTCTTCTTTTTTTTACGTTAGAATGTGCAACACACTATTATCAACTTCAACTGGAAAATGAAAGTGTCACTTTTTATCAAATCCAGCAAAATCTGAACTTTGTTACTACTTAATATTTTTATTGATACATAAGTCGTCTTTTTTTTTTTCCTTTTTTTTTTACACAAGACCAAGCTGGTCAAATCACAACTTTCACATACAAACATATTACTCTGACTATGAACCTGACAGGTACTTGAAATGTGTTATGGAAGCATTACTATGCAAATGTTCATACAGTTTCACCAAAAAGGTAACCATTGTTTGGAAACAGCCAAACGTTATTCAGCCATCACGCTGAGTTATGGCTCTTCACTAGACTCTTCCTCAGCTTCCTCATTGGATTTCAAATCCATCTGAGAATGAATGGGTGATTTTGAAGACCGTCCCGACTGATTTTCTCCTTGGCTGCCAGCTGTTGGATCATCAGTTGGCTCGTTACTGGTGTTGAGGAAAGCTTGGTACTGGTTCCAGAAGCCCGCTGAGCTCCTGGTGGCTGGAATGTTCAAGGAATTCATCGATGTAGAAGAAGAAAGTTGGTCAGCTGAAGAACGACTACTCCGGACTGGTGGACGTGTTGTTTTGGATGCAACACCATGATGCTTCATGTGCCCCTGCGAACATAAAGTCATTATTTAAACCAAGTAGTTTAGTACTTAAGTTCTGTAATTAATCTGTCAAATGTTGTGTCAATCTCTTGAAAAAGCACTGTACTAAAACATCTCTGCCAACTTGTCGTTTTAATATCAACATTTTGGTATTTCACCTTCAGTCCACTGCGACTGGCATACTCTTTTCCACACTCAGCACAGCTATACGTCTTCTTTTCAGGACGAGACATCGGGGATGGGAGGGTTGGGGCAAGGTTAATGGGGACAGAACCATCCATTGCTTCAATTGGAGCCAATCCACTAATCTTAACATCTTCCGTCTGCTCTTCCCTCCCGTATGAACCAAAATGAAAGCTCTGACGTGTTTCCCTCACAAACGTGCTATCTCTCTGAGATGCGCCTTTTCCATCAGCACCAATAGTGTCAGCAGTCTCCACAGTGGACGTCATGTTGGGGTTCTCGTCAGGCATAGTTGCTTTGTCTTGCTTTGGTGATGCTGGTGGAGAAGACTCGTCATTGTTTTCTTCCATGGGTTCTGGTGATTGGGGCCTTGGGGAGACAGACTCTGATACTAAGGTTGGTGTTGCGATAACATTCGTTATATCTTGACTCAGGTTGGGGTCAGAGGAGGTACTGGGACAGGTGTAAGCAGAGGGGTCAGCAAGGGCAGGTGTGCTTTTATAGTCCTCCAGATTTGATCTGGAGCCACAAAGGGCTTCGAAGGAGGTGGCTGCTTCATCTTCTCCACAGTCTACTTCCATAGCGTTCAATGAAACTGGTGTTTTGGTAACAGTGGAGGAAATTGGTGAGGGGCTGGATTTAGGATGTTGGACATTGTTAGTAGCTTGCTCAACCTGGTTATCTTTGCTAACTTGGGAAGCTTGTTCTGTCTGTTGAGAGACTGGCAAGGGGGCACTGACACAAAGGACAGGGGGTTCCACACTGCCTGGGGGTGGAATTTGTGTGGTGGGATTCATGAAGGGGTCAGGGCTAAGGTCAGAGGGGGGAATAAGGTCAGGACTGGAGGTCCCAGACTTCCCAAACTCAACTGGTTTCGTACTGCCGGACACAGGAACCGGGTCAACTGCTGGAGATTGAAATTGTGAGCTTGGGGCTGGGCTCCTAGAGTGGCCTGCTAAAGGAGGTGTTTTAGTAGAGACAGTATTTGGGTCAGTCGATTGGGATTGAGACTCAGGTTTTGCCATAGATTCAGTTGGCATCCCATGTGCAGGATCCTCCGTGCCATCTGTTGGCAACTGTCCACCAAGGTGCATACGGATGTGGTGCTGGAGCACTAGAGCGTTAGTAAACTTACGCTGGCACAGTGGGCAAGAGTTCTGGACACGTGCATTTGGAGGTCGGGCATGATGAGTGGCTAGATGTGACCGCAGGCTGCCTTTGGTAGAGAAGGATCTGCCACATATCTTACATGGAAAAGGGCGTTCTCCGAGGTGTGTCGCCTGATGCAGACGCAGTGCTCTTGGACAGCTCAGGACCCGTAGACACACCCCGCACTGATTGCTTGTCAGGTTACCAGCTGGACCTGTGATGCTTAGTGATGGTAGCAAGCCCCCTGCCATGGCACTCGCTCCATTGGCACTCATGCCTAGGGCAGCAACCATCTCATGGGTGAAGTTTGCAACAGAAGTGGAAGCACGAGTCGAAGATGGTGGGGACGCCATGACGTATGTGGTCGAAGTGTTTGCATTTTTGAAACGACTGTTGGCTGAACTTGAAGAGGTAGTGGCACTTCCGGATAACATCTCAAGAATGGAGGAGGAAGTAGAGGAAGACAGCCATTCAGATGAGGAATGGGGGGCCTTCTCTAGCTTTTCCACCAGCCTCTGCAGCTTTGAAGTTTCAGATGTAGGAGTGGCTGACGGCAGGGAGGATTGAGTGTTGGTGGTTTGACCTTGGACTTTAGGAAATGAAGAGAAAGGAAAAGAAAGCTGAGAATGGCTAGATGAAGCAAGTTGGTTGGAGCCTGGGGCAGAGGGGAGCTGGTTGCGCATCAGACCCAAGGCTGCATGGTTGTAGAGGGATGAGTGTGCAGTAGGGGTAGAGGAAGACGTGGAGACAGATGGGAAAAGGAGCTTAGGCAGGTGGGCTAGCTGGGAGTATGCAGCAGGAGTAAGCATTGGGGCATGAGGGGGAGTGTTTTCATCAAAGTGCTGCTGCTTGGCACCCTTGAATAAGCCTGTGAGGCTGGAAGACGATGACATGGAAGGGTTGGAGAGGAGGGAGGTAGCCAGAGAAGAGGAGGAAGTTGAAGAAGAGGAGTGGGATGCGCCGATAGAAGCTGCAGCTGCTACAGCCGCAGCCCTATTAAGCTGCAGAAGAGAGTGGGAAATCAAAGCCAGGTCTACACTAGGGGGCAAGGGTAGGGAAGAAGGAGTAGATCCTCCAGAGGCTCCCAGAGAAAAGCCTGTGCTGGTACCACTGCCCTCCACATTATCTCCACATGTTTCATCCTCAGGCCAGCCTTTTGGCCTCATCTGCATCATATTCATGCCACTAGTACTGCTACTACTGCTCATGCTCTGTCCCATTTCTGCCCCCCCAGTGGGTCCTAATGCTACTCCAAACAAGGATGGTGGCAGGAGTGAAAGTGAGAGCTCTGGGTTTTGCTCACGATGGCGTAGGAAGTGCACCTTGAGATTGCCCCTTGTGGTGAAGCGGCTGAGGCACACTGGGCACTGGTAGGGTCGTTCCCCTGTGTGCGAGCGTAGATGTATCTGTAGGGAAGAGTCACTACTGAATGCTTTTCCACAAAAGCGGCAGGCATGTTGCAGTCGGCCTGTGGAGGCAGAGCCTGAAGAGGAAGGTTCTATCCCTGCAGAGAAAGATTGCAGGGCATTTTGGGAGTTTTGGACCATAGATACGGATGTGGGGAGGGATGAGTTTAGGAAGGACAGCCCACTGTGCCCAGTCACTGAAGTGGTATTTGGAGATTTCTCATGAAGATAGCGGGTGGGGAGAGCTAATGACAAGGCTAGCGGATAGCTGGAAGAAGCCATGGACATGGCGGAAGAGGAAGAGGTGGGGGGTGCCGAGGATCGGGAAATCCCCCTCAGATAACCATGAGCCCCTCCAGTCCCTCCCATCCCTTCCATCTGGGATTTGTGGGGCTGCAGGATTTGAGACAGGGAACTGCTTGGCTTTGTGGGTTTGCTGGCTGCCTGAGAAGGGAGCAGGGAGGAGAAACATGCCAGGAGAGGAGCAACAGAGGTGGACGGCTGAGGTGTGGTTGGCTGGGTATTTGGGCTGGCTGCCCTTTTGCTGCCTTCCAGGCAGAGCTGAGGCAGGGGGGGGAGGAGTTGCTGGGAGGGTGTGTCTATGGTATAGGAGGCTCCACCGAGGCGTAGCACCTGTCTACAGATCTCCTCTGTTATCTGCATTTGATGGATCTGCCTTTGCTGAAGGACCCGGAGCTCCTCCAGTATAAGGGCGATGCTCAGTTGGGCCCTAGAGGGTGCAGCTGAGGCTGATGTCACTCCTGGGCTAGGTATTGGAGTAACAGGACTTGGGGGTCCCTCAGGCACACGGCTAGGGCTTCCAGGGTGTGGCGGTGGACATAGGGAGGCAGAGGATGATGAGGAGGAAGAAGAAGTAGTGGTGGTGGCTGACAGCCCCAACTTGGGAGAGGCCATGTGTGCGCTTCGGGAGGGGGGGCTGAGGGCACTTGCAGAAGATGTAGGGTTGCAACCAGGCTGTTGAAAGGGTGGATATTGAGTTTGGGACGAGAGAGAGGAGAACGGGAAGTCAGGAGAGAGGGGGGGTCCTGGGTCTTTGAGGGGCTGGTGGGAGGGCTGGCTGGGTGAGCAGGATATCAGTGGACCCTCAGTAGGTAAAGAGGGGGTCTGAGAGCCCTTGAAAAATGAACGGACAGCGAGGGGCAGCTGGGAGCTTTGAAGAGAGGTCGATGGAGAGCACAAGGGAGAATCCAGGATAAATGGAAAGGAGTTTGACTTCATTGCCAAGTTGTCATCTAAGAAAATTGAAAGAAGAAACACTAAATGTAATCATACCACCGTCAATGAAAACAAAATAATAAAAGTTTACATTATGGTCTACAATCTTTTCCATGATATAGGACACAACATAAAGTACATTATCTTATTAGGTGACTAATGTGTTGGAAATGGATGTATTGGCTTTTTAACCTCTGGGATTAATTTACACTAGTTTATGATCCACTACTGTTTTCTTTTACACACACACACACACACACACACACACACACACACACACACACACACACACACACACACACACACACACACACACACACACACACACACACACACACACACACACACACACAACACACACACACACACACACACACACACACACACACACACACACACACACACACACACACACACACACACACACACCTTGTTTCCAGGGCAACACAAGACAATGGACTTTACCTTACCCCCTCCCAAATAAAAAGAAGCCACATCCATACACTCTCCCATCCCTGCGCCTCTCGCTTTCTTCCCTCCTCCATTCAAGCTGTCTTTCTTTCATCTCCTTGAAAGAGCCCTGCCCCCCAGTAGTCCAGAGTGGTGCTAAGGGTTAGGTCCTGCGTGGGTACTGGACACTGTACTGGTAGCCTGATTGGCTGGCAGACTTGACCTCTAACACTCTGAGGTCGCATTCCTGATTTGGTTTAGGGCCAGGCAGAGGAAGAGAGGTGGCTCAAAAGAAAACAAACAGCCCCAAAAACAGACATGACGACTCACAGATTATCAACAAGCTAACTTAGCCGGAAAAAAAGGACAAGAGACTAATGTTAAAACACACACACACACACACACACACACACACACACACACACACACACACACACACACACACACACACACACACACACACTCACACTCACACTCACTCACTCCTTCATGGGTATGTTCATGCTTCAGTGCCCAGCAACAAAGCTGAAAGGGGACAATAGGGTCTAATGCTATTGCAGTTTGAGCACCTTATAGTGCCTCACAAAGTTTCCTTTTACTTGACCTTCTCATCTTTTTGCTTCAACCACAGTATCTTGCCTCTCGTAAACACATTTTCAAATGCACTATACATTGTTTTTAAATAAGTGTTTCTCTGGAGATTTACTGTATATCCCCCTATTCTGGGTGGTCTGCGTCTTTGAACCAGTGGCAGTGATGAGGAGTGAAGACATTTGTATTTAGTAGGGAAAATAAAGCAGCTAATGGCATCAACCAGAGAATGAATTAAAGACTGTCTGTAGGCCAATTCTTCCAACAAGGCTTCTCTTTCTTCTTAGCGTTCATGTATGACAAAATGTAAATTGAATGGATGTAAATGTTTAATATTTCTGGTAACAAACATTTAGAAATGGAGATAAAATAACTACCTCCTAATCAACAATATTCTTGTGACCGATTACATTTCAATTCTAAAACCGGTATTTCCTATAAGAGGTTAGGCAAGACATCCTATAGGTAACAAGTTTTACAAAAAGTTAATTTGTTAGTTTAATGTATGCATTAGATACACTATTCCAATGACAAATCAACTGGAACAATCTCTGCATGTTGAGGTAAAGTTAATTATTTGAGGTGAAACCAATCCCACTGAATAATGAGTAATCTATTGATATATAGTCTAATTCTCACCATGCTCAAGTATCCGACAGGCACCGAGGGTCTGGTTCATAAGCTGCTGAGGTCGTTTCTGTTTCCGACGGGACATGCTTCTGCAGGATGGGACCGACGCAGGGGCGCATTGGCCAACACACAACTTTTATTCTTTCTCCCTGTGCACTGAAAAAAGTAGGTATCTAAATTACTAAGAGGGAAAAAATAGAAGAAAACCTAAAGTATCATCTCAAAAAATGTGACAATGGACCCTCCGGATTGATTAGTCTCAATAAAGCTTGTCCACGTTGATGGCATTATGATGCAGAGAAAGAAAAACAGAACTAAAGTGCCAAAGACGCATGTGTGACAGTTTCTCTCAACAAGTCTTCCTTTTCTCAAAACTCACCGTTGGCCCTCCTACACACACACACACGCGCGCGCGCGCGCACGCCCTCACACACACACACACAGCCCACTTGTTCATCCACTACTTTGCATTCAAATGGCGAGTGAACACCCCTTCTTTTGAGGAGCCAAGAGTCCACTGCCTTGCTTTAGTAAACCCTCGCACATTGACGCTCAAGTTCGTCACATAAAGGCCCTTTCCTGCGCTTCCGATTATTGATATGATCCTCTAACATCTGGACGACACAGTGTGTGTTTACCAGTGTGTAACAGAATGAAACGGTTAGGATTAAGACAGCTTGGTTAAAATAATTCTGCGTTTTACTTTTTGTTACAATACACCAAATGTATTAAGTCAGAGGCCTCACATGCCCATATCCTAGTCTATTCAGGCTGTGTGATATGTGAGGTGTCTGTGCTCCAGTCGCCTCTAGAACAGGCTACTGTGTGAGCTCAGTAAACAGAGTGGCTGAAATGAGGTGGAATTTGCAACAATGGCGTAGAGGGAGCACAGCTGAGTGAACATCACCCTCTTAGAGCCTCTCCAACACATAAGGCCACTGACTGGAGGCACAATGCTCCCTTTTCACCCTCATCCCCACCGCTTACCACGTGGAGAGAGGTAGTGAAAGAAAGACACAGGCACAGAGTGAGGAGGAAAATCATTTTTCACCCAGGCCCTGTGACACCCCCCCCCCCCCCCCCTGTCTCTCTAAGACTTGGGCAGAATAATAAAATGCATCCAAGGTTTGACATATAGTCTAAATGTTATAGCCGATTACAGTCAAATCGACTAATAATGTATCAAAATTATTCTTTTTTGAAAAGGTCTTCAAGTTCCATTGTTGGACAGTTTACTGTAAAAGCGATTTATTTGTAATATGATAAATTTGACCTCCGGAATTGTGTTTTAATCCGTAGTGGATATATGGACACTTTTTATATGTAAATCGAGCAGTGATTTCCGTGCAGTATAAAATGATTAAAACGAAAATAATTAGCCTATTAACCTATAAACATGCTCGTCATTGTGTAATCGATACTAATGTGTCAAAGAGAAAGAAGTGAGAACTCCAATAGTTGTTATGAAACAGTCAAAAGATAGAATATCGTTGCTTTTTTTAAACCAGAACTCTATTGTGCCAACAACGCATTCGTATTTTTCGTGCCATCTTGCCATTACGACGGTCGGACGTGTTTTTTAGACCAATGTTTGGAACAAGCGCAAAATACGGTGGAGAGATGCGCGTCCCCGCTACTGTACGGCGACCTGTTGCACGCCAGGCGCGCTCCCACATCATAACAAGTTATGATTCATAAAATATTATGACTTCTCGAAAAAATACAGTCCCGGATGTGCATTTCCCCCACAGGCCGCTCGTCGCCGACACAACCGCTTTAAATATAACACAAAAACAACTTACCATGTTTGAAACGATGATTTTTGGCAGCGATATTGTGTAATGACACGGGGGGAAAAGCTCAGGAGCTTAGGTTGGGTAAGATCGGCTCTCGTCTCTCAGCCGGGACACTGGCGCAGCAATTCCCTATTCACACTCAGGGATGCGCAGTCGGACAGCCGCATTTTTTTTCAATTATTTATCTCCGTCGCAAATCGCGTTTCTTTCTCTTTTAACAAAGGGTTATTATGCCTGAATGTATTTACTGATTGTCCTGTGTCGGGAGGAGAAGCAGGGGCGGTGCTGCGGGCTACTCGCTGCACGGGGAGGATTATTTTGTTGGCCGTGCGTGCTGCTCTTCCTCTTTTCTTTGTATTTGTCGGGGCCTGCTGCTGTCAGGCCTGTCTGCGCTCTCTGCGGTACTGTCTGGCTGTCTGTCTGTCTGCTTAGCAGGCTAGCTGTCTGTCTGCCTGTCTCTTATAATTAATGGCCCTCGCCGCCAGACGGTCCTCTGGGAAACAGTGACCACGGTTACCTCCACATTGGCTCTCAGTGTGCATGTCACACAGGCCCGGCCACACAGCTGGGCTCAATCAGGCTGACTGGGAGATTGGTACAGGTGTGCATGATTGTACCCCCGCCCCCCCAGGTTATCATAACAAATCATATTTCATATTTTTCATATTTTAATAAAAAAATCACATTTCGTCTCAGTGAGTTTTTAAATGTTGGATTCCTGGTACTACGTGTTATCCCCATATTTACATTGAGTTCTCATTACAGTCTTTAGTGAGCTATTTTGGAACTTTGAAAGCATACTTTGTTTACAGCCAAAGTCATTTGGAGACAATACCTGTCCACTGGAAATATATAGGTTTTATTAAAGCCAATAATAAGTCTGAATGTTGTTTATAGTCCTAGTCGTAGCATGTGGCTATAGATATGTCGGTTTGTTAAGTCTTTCTGGATCAGCAAGATTGTTTTAGATTTAGTGTAGATTTAAAATGTAGTCTGACTTGTTCTGAGATTGGATTAGATTGGATTAGGATGGAGTGGGACTGACTGTGCAGGGCTGATTTACTTCATTCAAATACATTTGACCTTATGGGGCTGAGTTTAGCTTGATAAATCATCTATTCAGTGCCTCAAGAATGACCTTGACACATGTAATCTCTGACGAATCAAGATGCAAACATTATATTCTAGTCTTTCCGCTTGCATGACAATATATAGTCTTACATAAGGAACAAAGTAAGACTTCTGTCAGGATCAGGTAAAACACACTAGTGCTTCAGACGGTTACATCTCATTAAATGCAAAACAAACCAAAGTCATTATATCATTATACCTAACAACCTCCCCGATGATGACATTTAAAATAGAATAGCACATTTATTTTGATTACTATTATATTTACAATACAATGTGTTGCCTTAACTACCTTGCTGTGGTCTTACATCAGTAAAGCCACTAGGTGTCTCTCAAAGACAACATGTTTTACAATAAACTTGAGTTGCTCATATTTAAATGTGCTATGATCTACCTGATCATTTTTAATAATAATAACATAAACCCCAGGAGTACATACACATTATTTTTGAAACCTTTGCAGCATTATCCGAATGGTATGAGTTTTCCACTTTACTTATTTTTCCTACTTTGTGAAATGGGCCCTGGTTTAAAAATTGGCATCTCTGGTTTGTGAAGTAAGTCAGATATTCAAGCAGTTAAGCATGTGCTATGAGAAACAGATGATTCACACACTTCAAACATCAAGTGTTCTCCTAGAAGAGTAAAGGGCATGTTATAAGGTTTTATCTACCAAAGGGGGAATCAAGAGGGCATGTTTGCTGTGCTTTTTTGGAACATGAAGGCACCAAAGGGTGCATGCAACTTATTTTTGCCCCAGTAGTTATGGATTCACACACATACAACACCAACACGTATTGTAACCATGTACACACAAATAAAGCTCAGTGCATTAAGGCAATATGTTACACCAGATTATTTTCGTTGCTTGTGTAGAGAAGAGTCAGCAAAGTCAGTTAACTGACCCAGTAATGTCAGTAACACAGCTATATCTGAAAGCTATAACATCGGCTTAGATACTGATCATACCGGACATAGAAAGACAGAAGCAGAGTGTCATATATTAAACAAGGTCTACCAGCACCTTTAACACTCACCAATATGTTACATACTTATATGCTATCATGTATGGGAAACAAGTTTATTTTAACATTGAAAGTTGAATTACTTGGTCATGTTACAGTTACATTTTCAGGGAAGTGAAACTAGTGTTCTTGTGTGTGCAGGTGCAGTCATGGTTAACTTAACTCAGTGGTTCTCAAACATTTTCTGTCAGGCCCCCCTTTGGAGAAAAAAAAAGTTGGGCCCCCCCAACACAAATAGTCACGTAATGGGCCAAGTTAACATTTATTAAAAATACATCAATATCACCGTGAGTATTCCTTTCAAAAAAATAAAAAAATCACTTTGTCTGTGTGCTCAAAAAAATAAATACAATTGTGCAATCCCTTTGCTAGAACAATAAGTTATAATACTTTGCCACTTTGCAATCTGTGCAAAAAAATGAAAAGATAGAAAATACTGATATTTGGCAAAAAAGCGTGTCTTATCATAGCATTAGTGGCTGCAATGAGCCTGTTTTGCACTGCACATTTCTTCAAAACGGGGTTGCAGGCTCAGTGGCGGCGCCAGAGATTTTCTTTTGGGGGTGCTGTGGGTAATCTAAACAGTGAGAGAGTTATCTGAGCCTCTCAGTCTGACAGGCGAGAGTTCTCCGTCCACCTTGTTGTTGAAAAAGCTCCTTATATCCGTTAGCGTAGCTAGCTAGCACCAGATGCTAACAACAACAATCTCCGGCCTGTCCGGTACCGGTGCTCTCTCTCTCTCTCTCTCTCTCTCTCTCTCGCGCGCTCGCGCGCGCGCACACGCACGCACACGCACGCACACAAAATGGCTCGTTTCACACACACAGAACCGAGCTTGAATTAAACACAGAGACCCAGACGTACTTGTACTGTACTGTAGCATATTATTTTCGAATCATTCATTTTTCAAATTATGAATTTCATACATACTAATAAAAAATACATACATTTATTGGGGGTGCTTAGGGGGTGCTATGGCTATCCGAGGGGGACCTGCAGCACCCCTTAGCGCCCCCCTGATGCCGCCTATTGACCTTCCATCCTCAAAATGTACATTACACACCTGTGTCCTACAGCGCGCTCATAGGTTTCTAAGGTGTCTAAGTGTTACTTCCGCCAGTCATGCCGACGTCTTTTTTTTTGTTTGTCATAACAATTTTTCCTCCTGGTCTCTGCCCCCCCCCTGTCATGCCCCCCACTTTGAGAAACACTGACTTAACTGATGGTAAAAAAGTGAAGTTTAAGCCATTGACAGTGATATTGACAGTATTTTTCTGATCAACAGAATCGGTGGAAGTGGGAGGATTTTTGTTAAAGTGGCTATGCACGTTACCTATTAAGAAAGAAATACAGATGTGTATGGAATATAAATATAAATGGTCTGCAAAGGCTAAAATCCAAAAGTTCATGTCACAGTAGAGGCACAAAATACAAATATGAAGCTGAAAATGAACATAATAGAGTCCCGTTAAGGTTGATATTGCACACTGAATATAAAGACAAATTAAAAGTCACACTTTATTATCAGAGAGGTTGCTGAACTGTGATGTAACACAGACAGGGAGATGTTTTTTCCACTCACAGTGTCATATGACGTGTTAAGTAGTCACCGTTTCAGTTCCAAAAGATGATGTAAAGTTAACTTCAAAGTTACCTAATAATTTTCCCTTGGCCACCTCCAGGGTCATGTGACCTCTCTGAGTCTGGTGCAAACCACTAAAGCAGACACCGAGGGTGGGTGGATCTTTTGGGATTAGCCTCCTCGGTCAACAACACTGACCACACGCGACACTCACCCTCACCCTCACCGATGGCCACAGTCGGCAAACACCAGGGCACCACCAGGTAAGAAACACCATTTAGTTTGTAAAAAATCACATTAAATTCGGTTCAGACAAGCATATGTGTGTTCGTAGTTAAAGATGTGAAAGCCGAGCATGTGCTGAGAGTAAATCCGGCCAACAATCTCTCAAGGAGGATCTCCTGATCCCCTGTAACTGTGCTTAGTGGAGTTAACGCTCATGTTCATTGTTGCTACCCCTTTATCCTTAATGTGATAACCAGCAAGTCTACATTTTAAACGCCATTAACGCTCACTTAAACCCATTAGGATATGAAGTGTTATTTTTGTCCAACCTCAGAACATTTTCCCAGTAATGGTGGTTTAGTATTCTATTCATAGAGCGCAGTAGGCAAAAGCCCAGGAGACAGGATTACTGTTCAGCGTGCACAGTTGGAGTAAACTTCCCACCAGCTCAACAAGAACTGCGCATTATAATTCACATTCTTACGTATAACAGCAGCAGGTACATTTGTAAATAATGTCTTTCAATTTGTGTGAATAAATCCACAACTTGGTTACATTTTCCGAGCACGTACAATTACTCACAGGAATCCAAATCATTGTGTATCTGGTTTCTGTCTTACAAACTGTATAATGAGTAGCCTTGTGTGACACATACACAGTGATCCGCCCACCATGGCGTCCATGGAGGAAGAGCTGACCTGCTCCGTGTGCCGAGACTGCTTCAGCAAATCCCACCCTCTGCCCTGCGGTCACAGCTTCTGCCCCACCTGCATCCGCGAGGCCTGGAGCGGGCAGGGCGAGGTCAAAGGTCGCTTCAACTGCCCCCAGTGTCAGGAGGAGCAAGGGGAGGTGCTGTGTGACTGCTGCCCTCCAGAGGAAGCGGTGGAAGGAAAGCCACCATTGGCCGTCAAGACCTGCCTGAGGTGTGAAGTGTCGCTGTGTGCCCTACACCTCCAACCCCATCTGGAGAGGCCGGCGTTCAGCACCCACCTGCTGGTGGATCCGCTGGGGGACCTCTCCCAGCGAAAGTGCCAGACCCACGAAGAGATACTGAGATACTACTGCGCCGATGACAGGGAGTACGTATGTGGAGACTGTCTGCTGGACGGAAGTCACGCTCAGCACAAAGTGAAGGCGCTGAGACAGGTGGAAGAGGATCTGAAGGTCAGCTGGAAGAAAATGTGTTTGTTTTTTAAAAATGTTCAGTGCACAGTTCATGCATTGGCTCATATAAGTGTGATTCCCCAGGTCATTCTCCAAACTCTGCTAGACAAAGCAGAGGAGAAGATGAAAGATGGAGAGCGAATCCTCAAAGAGCATGAGTGTATTGATTCAACCATGGCAGTGAGTTGGAATTTTTTCAAATGCATTAGATATTTTTGATTATATTTAATCGCTGATCTTGCACCAATCTCTCCCGACTGATTTCAGGACTCCCTGATGGATGACATCTCCCAGGTGGAGCGGCTGGGCTCAGACCTGCAGATCCAGGTGACCCAGCTGGTAGGCGCTCTGAGGGAGATCACCAAGAGGGAGAGGCAGCAGGTGATAGAGCGAGTGCATGAAGACTGCTCCAAGGTGAGAGACGGCATGAGCCAGGCGCTGAGCATCCAGTACTACTTGGCCTCGCTGCTGTCAGAGACTGACCCCTTCCTGCTCATCTGGGTGAGGACTGACACACTGATGTACACACTTGATCTGTTGACATACAAATGCATGTATTCTGATGTATTATATTATAAGTAGGGTAGCCACTGTGGATAATGATGATACAGTGTTGTCAGTCATGCAGAAAAACCTAAAACAATTTAGCTTCTGATGTGCTCAACCAAGCTCAATCAGTTGTCCTTTAGCTAACCGTTAGCAATGCAAGTGGCATGGCTCAAGGGCTCTTTCAAAACATGTCTTTGGTTCTTATCTCTCAAAACACATGTATGCTCAAGGATGGAGAATCTGTAGGGAACAGGACAAGATTGTGGTAACCAAAGTTTTCACATTTATGGCAATTAAGTTTGAGCTGGTTTTGTCTAAATAGACACAACTTGTTGGTGTATCCTATGTTTACCTAGCATATCTTAACTCAGATGGTGAAAACTGAATGGAGGACACTTTTGATAAAGTATTAACATTGCTGAATAACTGACTGAATGTGCCATGGTTTCAAATGTGTTAATGGTAAATGGACAGCATTTAGAAGCGTAGCGCCTTTCTTGCTTGTGCAACTATTCAAAGGGATTTACAACAACACATGTCAGCATTTAAACACATTTATACAGACGCAGATATTAGGCTCAGGGGATTGAACCACAGCCGCTGTCCACATGTTGCTAAATCCTGATTACAGTTTTATTTAATGACACAATGTTTAGGCCCAAACCAGTGGAAAGAGAACAGACAAAAATGCACTAAACTAATACAAGAAATAACCAAAATGGTTCTAAATTTGACAGTTATGGAGACATTTTATCTTCAAGGCTGGGACCCCTGGTAGACTTTAGCCTATGTTTAAAACTTTGCCTAAGTCACCCCCCCCCCTAGATTTTTGGAAGTCGTCCTGCCTAATTAAAGCAAAAAGATGTTCAGGGCCTTTAAGCTGTTATTTATTTTAGCACAAAGCCAATTCATCTTTAAAAAAAGAGACAAAAACACACAGAAGATGCTGTCATCAAAACGTTTTAGCTTATCAAGAATCTGAGCTATGCAGCAGAGCCGTTCAAACATCATGATTTATGTTGCATGAGCTTATACATCTTGGGAAAAAATGGCACATATACATTCCCACAGATGTGTTTAGTTATATGTTTGTGTGAAGCTTCCTCTTTGTGTTTGTTTGTTTGCTTTCTTATCCTGCTGGGCTGGACTGTAAGGGATGTTTGCAATTTCTTTTGTAAATGAACTCTTTTCTGTCATGTTTTTCTCGGCTGTCCTTGACTCTTTCCTAGGCCTTTCAATCGGACGACACAAAGTAAGTCCAGAACAAAACCGTGTCATTATTTGTGTTGATGCAGTCTTTGTCTGTTAGAATCACTAGATGTAACGATTACACTATACATGCCTTTTATCTTTAAAAATATATATATTTTGTTGCTCATCAACAAGATAGTCCCTCTCCTGCAGCATGTGTTGTTGTCTTATATCCTAGGTTACTAGCAGACCTGGACAGCCCAGTTTATGTCCCTGATGCCGTCAGTCTGGACAGGAAACACATCTTGGAGGACATAGAGAGCAAGTATCGAGATTTCATCACCGGCACCCTCCGCTGCCTCAGTGAACTCAAGAGGGAGCTCTGTGAGTGCAGATGGGTGACATACCTAATTTATTTAAATCTAAAATAATACGGTGATACAGTAAAAATAAGCTAGTTTCTATATTAAAATTCTTACAACAAGTTCTCTGGATTATATTAAATTAACAGGTCCTTTTTGGGAAAAGACATTGCGGTGCTGGTTTTTAAATGCAGTAGTGTGGACCATCACCTACAATGTGTTGGAGCTGTGGCCGATAGAAGCACAAGTGTACCATAGTGATGTCATTAAGTTACAGAAGTAAAAAAAGGAGTCCAATGGAGGTGTTTCAGGATGGGGTGGAATGTGTGGAAAAGAAAGGGGACTTGGAATTGTAGCCTTTTGCAGACCATTTTCAAGCTAAACAACGTATATGACACTACAGGAAAGGGAAAACCCCAACAAGTTTAAAAAGGCCTCTTGAATATCTTTGGAAAATTGTTTTTATTACTTTTTTACCAAGAGCTAGATTTGAAGATTTGTCCTCATATTTATTTATTAAAAAAACGTACAGCCTTTAGAGTAGCCGAGCATGACGGCTGCCTCTAACTCTCTCCTTGCTTTGCTTCGTATGTTATTCTTCTCTCATACAGTGACCAGTCGTTTGACTCTGGACACTTACACAGCCCATCCTCTGTTGAGCATCTCTGATGACCTTCGCTCTGTGACGCGGGTACGAAACCGCCAACCCCACCCTGCTCACCTCGAACGTTTCGACCACTGGCCGCAGGTCCTCACCGCCCAGACCATCGCCTCTGGGACTCACTACTGGGAGCTGGAAGCTGAGGGATTCTGGGACATTGGCGTCAGCTATAGAAGTATTCGGCGGAAAGGCAAAGACGGTAACGCCTTTGGGAACAATAAGGTACATATGCTAAGGGTGTTTGTTCAATTTAGAGCATTTAGCCATTCATATTTGATATATGTCACATCATAATTTCAGTGTTGAAGGTTTGGTCTATAAAATATGATCGGAAATGGCTCTGGCTGATGGTAGGGTAGTTGTCTACCATTTGGTAGGTCAGTGCTTCCATTCCCAGCCCCCACAACCATTGTGTTAATGTATCCTTGACTTATGTAAAGTTCTTTAAGGGGTTGCAAAGAGTAGAAATCGCTATATAAATGCAGTCCATTCACCATTTATAATACAGAAATTCCAATAGAAATCTCCCAGTGTACAATTCAAATTGCTTGTGTTCTCTGACAAACAGTCTTACACATAAAGGTACGTTCACAGAAAACAGAGAAGATCTTTAGTCTTTACTAATAGATTCAGATTCAGATTACTTTAGTATCCATTACATTTGGATAAAATGGAAATGTGTCTTTAGCTCCGGCACATAAGACAACATACAGCACATCATACAATTAACACACATCATCACAATCATGCATCTTAAATTCAAGGTGACTTTCTGTTGAATCAAACCCTAAACATTGTTGGTACTTGATTTTCTGAAAACAATCCATTGTTTCAGCTGTAGTTTTAACCAAAAGGACATATTCCTGGATTTAAAAGGTGGTTGTTAAACGTCTAGGTGTCATGGAGTTTGACGCAGCAGCACGACAGGAAGTTGGCTGCTTGGCACAATCACAGGAAGACCCGCCTTACGTACCAAATGACGGGCAACCGTGTTTCCGTCACCGTGGACTACGGAGCGGGCACCATCACCTTCTCCGAGGTGAAATCATCCAACCACCTGACCCACCTCCACACGTTTTCCACCACGTTCACTGAGCCCGTGTGCTTGGGCTTTGGACTCTACAAAGCTGAGCTCAACAGTCACATCACCATCCTCAAAGTCTGAGGCGGAAAAAAAAACAAAGGGGGACGGAGAAAACACGCTGACTGGTACCATGCTGGTTTAACTTAGACAAAGCCATGCCAAGACAAAGCGCTGCTGATTTATTTCTGGAAGCTAACTGGAACTTTGAGCCTCTCTAATTTTTCTCTCCCCTTACATCTCAGCCTGTGCCCATCTTTACAAAGAACAGAACCATATTTCCTAGATCAGGTGATATTGATATTGAAATATCAGAGATATTTGAGAATGGAACATTCAATGCATCGTAACAGGAAAGCAACTGAAGAGGCTCCTTTGAAAAGACTCTAATAGGTTTTGGAAACCAAATTGCAAGATTGTTGTGTGCTTTTCATTCTACAGCGATCAAAACTGCAGATGACTGGTCTGGTTGGATTGGTTTAGATATAACAACTGTATGAAGAAGGTTGTAAGATGTTTTGAAATGCTTTCCATCCATTCTTAAGCATCTTCCTCAGTTCTGACTGAAAGCTCCTTTTATAAAATAACAAATGACACAAATATTTTCAGCTATTACATGTCTGTATGTAAAAGAAACGAATATCCTCACAGAGAAATGTATGCTATGTTCCATTAACCCAGTCTCATAATACATGCTCCCTAGCTGCATGAAGCATAGGAGGTGTAAAGATTTTCCACTCCACAGGTGAAAGAAAGAGCATTTAAACCCTTCCAACTCTAATTGAAAAACAGGAAGGAATCAATTATTTGAAAAAGAAAAAGAAAAACAACTGCCACTGACTCGCAAAGTTGGCTATTTGAAGCAGCTCACCTCCCCAATTATTTTGCAATTTTTCTTTATTTCACTGTAAAGGTGAGTGGGTGGATGTAACATAGAGGAGGGTGAGAAAGAAGCAGAATGAAAGGGGGGGGTTGGCTGAGAGAAAGACAAGGATAGAGAGATAGAGAGAGGGAACAGAGCATACTGTGGCTTGGTTACGATCACACTGACTGCCGTGCTGAGAGATAATATGTTAGAGGAGCCAGAGAACGTGGATTTTTTGACCATATAACAACTGTTTTTCACCTGGTGTGGAATACAAGAATATTCGGAAGGAAACAGGTGATCATCTATTTTCTATTCACTTAGGGATAGTACTATAAAGAAATATCCGGGTCATTTTAGAACACTTGTTTTAAGTTGAATAGTTTATAATATTGCAATAATATGAATCTTATCAGTCCAGAAAACTGTATATATTTGTGTGCGATGACAACAATTTCATTAAAGCTATGAAGGAGATGTTTTCACACGTCTTAGTCAACGATAAATGATTTAAAAATGTACTGTTTTAAACTTATCCTGTATAAAATGTCACATTTCTACGAGTTAATCAACAGTGCCATTTTTTTTTAATGTATAGCTCCTATATTTGTGTCTGTAAGTGTGAAACAAAAGCAAAAGCGAGAACAAGAGTATGTATGTTGTGTGAGGGAATTTGTGTTGAGCAGCGTCGGATGGAGGAGGGGGGGGGGATACGTGTAAAAGACAGATGGTCACTCAGTGGAGTTGTTCCCCCACACCCTCTCTATTTCGCACTCCCTTCTGGGTCCTACATCCTTTGCTTGTCACCTCTCCAAAATCTTACCTCATCTGTTTTTTTTTCTCACCTCTCATCATCAGCATCTTTCAATCCCCCACCATCCTTCACCCCCTCTCCATCTCCATCAGTTCAAGTCTGAACTTGGATCTTTTCTCACTTTGCAAACCTTTTTTCCTTTTTCTCAGCTACATATCTTCTGCCTTCTTGTCAGGTTTTCTTTTTGCCAAAGAAATCAACTTGAAAATACCGATTCAAGAATTTTGTTGTGATTGTCATTCTGGCCCCTGCTGACACAGCACGTAGGACACTGAACACAATTGGGATTTCTGGTGGGCAAACAAGTAAACTCAGAAGACAAGACAGAAAGGGAGTGATTGACGGCTATGGCCAGGGAGGAATTCTAAATATTTTTCCTGAATATAATTTGCTTGTGAGACACATCCGCTGCTTCTACTGCTGCGTAGGTGCATGTTAATGTACTTCAGACAAAATTACATAAGAGGTTAAACTTTGGAACATTTTACCACACACTTTTTCTTTCACTGTAGCATGTTTGTTTTCATTCCAAGTTGTGTTTGACACATCCCTACAGTAGAATCAATTAGAGATATTGGAGTAAACACGCCAGGTTCAGTCATGCACAGCAGGTCGGTCACCTTTGACCTCTCCATGCTGTTGGGGGTGTTGCTGTTGTGGGGGCCGAAGGAGTCCAGGGGTCAGAATGACACAGAGCCCATCATCCTGGAGGGGAAGTGCCTGGTGGTATGCGACTCCACTCCTTCATCCGAGCCCTCCGGGAACGCCCTGGGCATGTCGGTGCGCTCCGGCTCCGGGAGGGTGGCCTTCTCAGCCAGCCGCCAGACCAACCACGAGCCCACAGACATGAGCAACCGCACCATGATTATCTACTTTGATAATGTGAGTATTTTGTATTTAGATAACAGGATGCTTGTTATTTTCCAGGTCAAATAAAGCCCATTGACGATGAGAGGACAAATTACCCAGAGGTGTGGAATCAAGTCACATGACGTAGATTCAAGTCAGATTCAAGCCACAAATCGACAAAATCAAAACAGACCTGCAACTCAACTTTGAATAAGAAATGTATGAATGACTTGTGTTTAAACTTGGAATTGATACTTTCCCCAAGTCCAAAGATTTAAAAAATCCCTAACCAACAAATCAATTGCCCTTGTTTAGGGACAACATTCTCAATGAATTTAGTTGCTCAGAGGCTTAGACTGGGCTCTTCACTGTGACCCTTTTCAAATAGAAGTTTGTACTAAGTTAAAGTAAAAAAATTCAACAAACAACAACTAAAGTGGGACCATACAGTGGAGAGTAATTGTCTGAACCTAGTTTTCCCTCTGTCTTTCAACAGATCCCAACATACAACAGGTGCGTTAAATACAATCAACCATGAGACAAATGCCGGAAGTGATAACCAATTACAAATAAACATGGTGTAAATAAATAATGATAAATGAAATAATAAACACAAGCTAAATAAGCATTTTTGCTCCAATGTTAAAGCTATTTACTCTCAGTAAATCAACACTAAATTCTCTAAATCCTCTTCTTCAAACCAATCCGACAGCATTCAATCAAGTTGCAGTAGTTCACAAAGAAGTAATGTAACGTTACTGAGTGACAGTTGGAAATAAATAAACAAAAGACAATTTCATTTGCATTCAAAAAATATGTGGTAGCCAAAAAACAAATTAGAGTTTTCCAAACGTGCATCATGACTCAAAACACAAAAGGGATGTTTGACAGAGTGGAAAGACCTACTTGTGACTTGCAAAACAATTACTTGGTCATCTGCTAAGTACTTGGAAAATGTTTTAATGTGTAGTTTTGGAGAAAAAAAGCAAGATAATTACAATGCCATGTTAAAAATAAGTTAGAGGTAAACAACAAACGTTCAGACTCACAGTGCAGACCTGCCAGCATTTTCATGTAAATGTTGAGCTTTGCTGTTGCGATGGAATTGTAGGGAAAAAAATGACTCAGTATCTGGGTGTGGCCTGACATCTAACTGCGTGGAAGAACATAATGACACAAGTGCCGTGCCCCTTTTTCCACCCTCCCTTGCTGTTGCATCAGATTTTGGTGAACGTGGGCAATCATTTTGACCAGGAGAGCAGTGTGTTCCTGGCGCCAAGAAGGGGCGTGTACAGCTTCAACTTCCATGTTGTAAAGGCCTACAATAGACAAACTATTCAGGTAGAAACCTCAACTATGATGATTTTTGTTTTATTGCATTGAACCAACATGCACTCCATAATCCCTTCGTTTTCTCTCTCTTAGGTCAGCTTGATGTTGAACGGCTGGCCTATGATTTCAGCGTTCGCTGGTGACCAGGATGTGACCAGAGAAGCCGCCACTAACGCCGGCCTGGTGATAATGGAGAAGGGGGACAAGGTTTATCTCAGATTGGAGAGGGGAAACCTGATGGGAGGCTGGAAGTACTCCACTTTCTCCGGGTTTCTGGTGTTCCCCCTGTGAGAAAGGTGATGGAAAGGGAATTGGAGGTCACAGTTGTGAGAAAGAAGCAGAAAGAAAAAAAAATGGATTGAAGAAATGGAAGGCTTCAATGTGAAACTCTCGGAAAGATGTGTTTTATGCAAAAACAATTGCATTGTTTCTGTGTATACATATTTGTTCGGTTATAAGAGATTCAATTATAAAATAGCCAACGCGCAAAGTGGGCTTCTCTAATTAAATTTTATTTTATAAGTGTTTGCAACATTGCTGTGCTCCACATGGCATACTGTCTAGCTTAGAAATGTGCCCTTTGCTATGTTGTGTTTTATGACTGATGCTCCTCTATATGCCTGTTAGTCTCCTGCAAAATGTCCATTTATATTTCATTTAAAGAGAACATATTGAAATAAAATCCTATAATATTGGCTCAGTATGTTGCTTTTATGTGGTGCATTGTCAGAAATTGCTATCCACACATTTTTTGCCAGAGTCAACGAAACATTTGTAGACGAACACAAAGAAATAACTGATTTACTAATTGTGTGTCAGTATTCCTCCTTCCTCTCATGGTACTCTACCCACTGTGTGCCACGGCAGCTGTTTGTAAATATAGCTCCCACCAGCAGAGTCAGCGTTGGCGTGGATGGAGCAGACCCGCATGGGGCAGAGTGTGAGTGTGGAGGATAGCGGATACTCCTCGCAGTGCCGCAGACAGATGGAGGCCTTGGCGATCCGGCAGGCTCTTCTCTCAGGGCTGCCATGGATAAAGTGTGGTGGGCTGTCACATTAAGTCACTTATGCTTCCCTGGTTCATGACCATCTCTGCCTGTTGGCCCTATTGCAGAATCAAACTTGACCTTAGAATGCTGAAATATTAGGCCTCTTGCTATCGTTTACATTTTTTTGTGGTATGATATATCATAGCCTATTTCATTGTAAACTGAGAAGGACAGCAATGTTAAGTATCATTTAAAATTAACTAAATGCCAGATTTTCAACGGCGCAAAACTGATGACTTGCTCGGATGCCCCAGACCGAGAAGGACCTGCTGCTTGTTTTTTGGTAATATAATGAATTGTTATTAATGCTACACCTCAAATATTTTAACTTAATCAGGTATTTAACTGCTAGTTAACACAACAATATATGGCAGCCACTCAATGAATTAAGGCGTGTAGACATGGTGAAGGCCATTTGCTAGTTCAAACAAAGCATCGGAATTGGTAAAAAAAAGTTGATTTAAAAGACTTTAAATTATGCATAGCGATTGGTGCCACAAAGACTTGTTTGAGTATTTCAGAAACTGCTGATGTAGGCCTATACTGGAATTTATACGCATAGCTGGCTGAAGTTTTCAGAAGAATGTTTGAAGAGCAAATATCCAGTCATTGGCAGTTCTCTGGAATGGCCTTGTTGATGTTAGACGACAACAGCTTCAGCTTCATTTAAATGCCACCTCGGCATTGTTGAGGACCATGCAGCTCCCTTTATAACCACACTGTAACTATCTTCTAATGGCTACTTCCAGCAGTAAAACATACAATTCAATTCTGAAGGCAAAAGGGGTTAGGTAATAAAGACACTGGTGTACAAATCAATATCCTCATGAGAGCCTTCATGTGTGGGCCTGATTTTCAAGGCCTGTCATTAAGCAAGGTGCCAATTTATAATTTTGAGAGTTTAATTATTAGGCTACTTGTGATTTTGTAGCCTACTTAGCCTACATGGGGCGTATGCTTCAGATTAAATAAACATGATGTGCCTGTGCCCATGCATAACCCACAAAAGGAAGAAAGGAGCGGGCTGGGTGGTTAATAGAGTCTTCCCATGTGCCTCCAACGATAATCTGACGACCATTCTTTATAGAGCCTGAAATCATGTTTCAGCCTGTAACACTTGAGGGCGCCAAAACCTTGATCATACAGACCTGAATCAATGATGGAGGCTTACCAATCATCCCATTGGTACCTAGCAGAAAGCTATTATTGATACCTCAACATTTTATTATAAAGAAAAAAATCCGCCAAGGTGCCCACAAGGTCTGGAAGTATATTTTTTCATAAAGTACTAGGGTTATATCCCGCCATTAGGATAATTCCTGAGCTGAAGCAAATGTCATAAAACCATCAGAAAAAAAACAACAGTGTCATTCAGAAACAGGCCTACTGTGTTGTACAGTTCAGTAACCATTTAATGTGATTAAAACACCGTGTATTTCTCTTCAGTCAGCTCTAAATGTTTAACGCTTTCTAACGTGAGCACCCACAGCAGTAAAACACCAACATTGAAGATCACTTAGCCAATGATCCCAGCTAGGCCGCATTTATTGTTGTCTCATCCTAACTATGGCTCTCATCCCGCCCAAAAGTGGCCGCGCTGATGACGGATGGCCACTGAATCCAATGAAATAGCTGTATGCTGCCGGCTCGGGAGAACACAGACCAATCAGCTCCTGGAACCGTACGAGGGGCACGCATTCTACGCTTTCTCTGGCAAGAATGTTAGTTCCTGCTCTTCCCTGGCCGTTTCCTGTAATCGTACAGTGTTGTGAGACGGAGAAAGCCATGTGTGTCGATGCAAAGGTAAATTTAGCACCCCGAAATTATTACTGTGAGAGTTGGGGCAGTGGATATAATGGTTATTGTCATGTATTTGTGCCGAAAAATAGACGCAGACCAACCGAAACAGTATTGCGGCCTAACCCGTGTCTGAACGTTGACGGGCAATGGTTATTGTGGCACGTTGCTTTGGTTTGGTCCGGTTTGTTGATGAGATTGAAGGAGTCCGGTAGACTGAATGGTTGGTAGTAAATGACAGAGAAGCAAGGCGATGGAACCAAACATACAATATATCATGTTTATAACCCTGGAAACGTTTCGGTGCCACGCACGCTTTTGTAATAGCCACATCTTGGTCGTGGTACAAGCTAATGCTAACCGACAGGGTTTGTGAGAAAGGCTGCAATCCGACCAGAGGAAAGCATCCTGCCGCTCTAGCATCAGTACCCTCCTCTTCTCACCTCACTTCCAACTATTTTCATTCACAGAATATCCCCTACATTGTGTAGCCTTCTATATTAACATTAAAACTGCCTGAACATGTTTTAGTAAGCCTCTTATATCCCATTGATAGCGTTTTCTGAACAAGTTGATCATGAGTTTGGTGTTATTTTCAAAAACATTTGAGTGAGGCATTTGTTTTTTAGGCGTTATGTCATCCAAAATAAGTTTTTCTTCCGAATTGTTGGATACAAAAGTGGTATGTGTGAGGCATTTAATATACAGTAAACTTGCAAGTCCGTTCTTATAAAAGTTGTCTTATTTATTGTACAATACATTCGTCCTGTGCATTCAAAACTTAAATGATTGCTGTTGATTATCAACAAAAAAATGATCACGTTGTAGCTGAAAATGACACAAGAATCAGAAGTTAAAGGATTGTATTTTTTCAACTAAGGCCTAATTTTCAATGTCTCCGTCGTCTCCTTGTTATCTTTGTTTACTTTAACACGCATGTTCTAAGTATCCATTGAATGAGTCCCACCAAACGTATATTGTTCTATGCAGGTTTGAGTTGTATGATCATAATTCCTTTAACAAATGTCAACGTTATTTATTCGTGCTGCAGTAACGAGCGTTTCTCCTCTTTTCCCAGCTTTTTACCTAAAAGTTGAGAAGAACTGGACTGCGACTATTGATCTTCCTTCTTCGGAGTCTTTTCCCGCTCCACCCGTCTCCCTGTGTGGAGAGGGCAACATGGCAGACCCCATCATGGACCTCTTTGAGGACACCCCTCTGTTTAACCTTGATGCCCTGCCGGACGGTTCATTCACTCAGGGCTCCTCGGACCCCGTAGAGGAGGCTCTTAAGCTGGCTTTGGGCCAAGTGGACCCACCAACCGAGGCTGATCTCATGGACAACACGGGCCTCTGTGTTTCTGTAGCAGCTCCTTCCAACCTGGACCCCGCCCCCGTTCAAGTCCTCACACAGCAGCCGGTGGCGACTGCTCAGACTATTTCCATATCTGCAGCTCCCACTGTAGTCCCTGCTCCTGCCGTGGTAGAAACTGTACCTCAGATCCAGACCCAGACCACCATACCCATTGTCAGCAGCACCAACGTGGCCACCAGTAGCACGGTCCTGCTGCGCTCACCTCTGACCAGCTCCCCGGTCATCACCACCACTGCCAACACGCAGCAGCTCACGCAGATAACTCACCAGCTCACTCCGCAGCAGTTAGCTGCCATCACACAGCAGGCCGGCGGTAAAATTGTCATTCTCAAAGGGCCACAGGGTCAAGCCCAGGTGCTGCAGACTGTTTCAGGAGCCACAGGGCAGACCACTGGAAAGGTCATCCGTGTGTTGTCCGGCACTCAATTTAAACCTGGCATGAACATACTGCAGGGCGGGACAGTTTTGAATCAGGCGGGCCAGGGACAGGCTCAAGTCAAGGTGGGCACTGCGGGGGTGCAGAGGCTGCTGCAGTCTCCTAACGGGCCAGTGAAACAGATGGTGCTGACCACCATGCCCCAGCAGACGCAGGGCCAGACAGTCCAAGTAAACTCCCAAGGCCAGGTGCAGCTGCAGCCAGCCATGCAGGCCCAAATGCAGGTAAGCACCACCTCTCCTTCTCATGCTGACCACAGCAGGCGACTCTTGGATTTGTAGGCCAGTTTTTCCCCCTGATTCTCATCCTGTGTATCTGTTTCTAGGGTGGCGAACAGAAGAGGATCACCCTGGTTCTCCAGCAGCCATCCCAGGGAATGGGAGCGGGTCAAGGCCAGCAGCAGATCACACAGGTCCAGCAGGGGGGGACTAGACTGGTGCTGGGGCAGCTCCCCGGGGGCAAACTGGTGCTTCAGGGAAGCCAGCTAGCGGCCCTGACCCAGGCCCGGGCTGCAGGCCAGGCTGGAGGCCAGCCCAAAGTCCTCACCATTCAGCTGCAGGTGCAGCAGCAGCCCAACCAGCAAGGAGGAATTAAGGTGAGGAAGAAGTGTGAGATAATTTGGAAGTACCTGCTTGTGTAATCAAATGAGTGTTTTCATACAATATTTTTGTTGTTGTTGTTTTTTGTTCCCTTGTTGATAATACTAATAATACATGAGACTTGTATAGCGCTTTTCCAGAAACTCAAAGACGCTTTGACGGAGAATAAAAAAACAACAAAAAACAAAGACAAAAAATACAAAAAGAGATAAACAAAAACAGAAGTTTTTGAGTGATGTTTTGAATGCGGTGATATCAGAATACTCAGAGCTCTGATACTGTCTTTTACAACCGTGTGAAGAGCTGTCTTCATGCAAGCTGCAAGTTATTTTCCATTGATGCAATTTTTAAAGGGGGTGTTGAAAGTCTTCTATCCAGCCAGAGAAAATATATATATAATTGAAGATATGTTTTTGGCCACTCGTGCCTTTTTTGGAGAGATGTGGAGAAAGAGGGGGAACACACCCGTAAATGGACCACGGGTGTGTTCCCCTCTTTGAAAAAACTGGAGATAAAGACAAAAACGTTAGGAAGTTTCTGACATGTTCAGGTAAAACATCTGGAATGTGACTCTTTCTAACCTTAGTGTCAAATTGATGCTATGTGTAGCCCATCTTAGCACAAAGTATAGAAGTCAAAAAAACCTGTTGGAATAGGCACTACTTAATAACTTTCCAGCCTCAACTAATACTGCTTCTAGAAAGATGAAATTGAAACCACTAAGCAGACATACAGGCAGATTTCCCAAATATGTTTTTTACAATCTTGCCAAATGTTCTGGATATTTACTTTATCTGTATCTTATGATAGATGTATCTATCTACTTGTGACATCTAACTTGACATAGGCTTTTTAAAAAAAAGTTTTTCAAATGGGTCTGTGTCTTGACACCTCTCTTCTTTCTCTCCCACAGTACCAGCTGGTCTCAGGAACGGGAACTCCCGGCGGCCCACAGGTGCTGCAGATCACGCAGGGCCAAGGAGGACAGAGAGTTGCAGTGCCGCTCAAAATGCTTCTGCAGCCACAGGTAGACCTTAACATGTGCATAGGCCTCTCTGTATTTCACAAACGTATACACTATTATAAAGAGGGGGGGCTTAAGGATTAATTTGTGGCGTATAGTGGTTCATTTTATTTTATTTCATCAAGAAGTCTCATTCGGATTAAGATCTCTTTTGCGAGAGAGACCTGACGTCTGAACAGAAACCACACAATAACAAGGAATTTAACATGTTTACAAATAGGGCTGCACAATTAATCTACATTTTAAAACCTCTTAGGAAATCAAACCATGATCATTTATATTTTTTAATGATGAGGTGAATAATTCATTTCAAATGTGATCCGTCCCCTAAATATCGCAAATCTTAACGCAGTCCCAATAACAGTCAACATAATGGCATTAACTGTTCTTTCCAAATCATGCTGCCATTTTAACCTAAGCCCAAAAAGTCATGAAAAAAGTTCCGCCCTCTAAAATATTCTCTTTCACACAGACAAGCGCGACAACCTCGCTCGGCGGCACCGTCTCCGTGGTGAAGGTCATCAACACGTCGGCAGCAGGCCCCTCCAACACGACCACCACGCCGTCCCAGGCCATCCGCATCACAAAGGCTCCTGGAGAGCCGACCTCTGTGCGGCGAGTGGAGATCCTGTGCAAGCAGGAGAAAGCAAACCGCATCGTGGCTGAAGCTATAGCCCGGGCGAAGGCGCGCGGCGAGAAGAACCTGCCCAGAGTCCTGAACCAGGACGAGCTCCCGGCCACGCAGACCTCCCCAGAGTTGGGGGGCACCGTCACCGTGGTGTCTACTGCAAAGAAAAAGAGTGGCGGAGGAGGTAGCAAAAAGAAAAGTCCTGTAGCTGGAGGAGCAACGCCCAAAAGCTCAGGAGGGGACAAAAAGGGCAAAGCGAAGACGCCAGGAGGAGCAACAGGAGCGCCTGGAGGCACAGTGATACCTGGGTCTGGGAACAAGAGCAAAAGCAAGACTAAGACAAAGTAAGTGATATGTTTGTGAGGGAGAGAATAACATGGATGCAAGTTATGTGTTTGGAAAGGAAGACACTGTTAGTTACTTTTCGCTGCTTAATTTGATCTTTGCTCTTCCCTGCCACCTTTCCCTTCCCGCAGCACTATTACTCTAGTGGGAGCAAAGAAAAGGAAGAGGACTGGATCCTCAGACCACTCTGATGGGGAGTTGAGTCCTGCCTCACCTACTACGCTGGATGATGACCTCATTACGGTACAAACTCATACAAAGCCACATGGCAAAAAGGGAGATTAGGGATGATATTATCAACTTTTCTAGCTGGAAGCAGTGTTCATTTTGCAACCGTTTTAGTCTAGATCTTATTATTATAATTATTATATGTTAGAAATGTTTAATACTGGTCTCAAGCATTTATAATCAACTGAATGCTAATTTGCATAATCTTCTGTCAATTAGCACAAAATGCATTTCCTTCAGAAAATGCGTGCGAATGCTGTAAACTGAACATTTGTGGCTGAATTTAGCTGAAAAAGTTGAATATGTTATTAGCTGCTTTTAGTAAGTGTGTTGCTGAACTTAGCGGAGAAATGCAGAAAAGTGAAATGATTTGAATCAAAATTGTTCCAGCTCAAATGCACTGCAATGACTTTTTTGAAAACTTGAAAGTGAAATGTTAAACTGGAAGAGTAGGAAAAATAGTGAAGAAGCTTAATATTTAAAATAAAAGGTTTAAAAAAATGTCCTGAAATAGCTGAATAATGTAATGGTTGAATGGTTTATAGCTGAAAGTAGGCTGAAGGAGTTAAGTATCAGATGTAAGTCGTGAATTAATGTGTATTAAGATGAGAAAAGAAAGTAAAAAGGCTCGGGAAAGCAGCAGAATATTTTGACTGCAAACTTTTCGACTAAAACCATAGGTCACCAATAATGTATAAAATATGTGGAACATGTTGAAGTTAGGGCTGGGCGATATATCGAGTTTACACGATACATCGTGGATTGCACTCCATGCGATGTCGTAAATGACCACATCGTGAACATCGAGTATTATGTTGTCAAATCAATTTCCCGCCGCGGCCAAAATGAGCTTTCCTTTCTCCCTCATAGACACAGTCACACACGCAGGCACACACGCAGGCCCCGTCTAACTTGCACACAAACATTACACACATGCACAGTGAAAGAGAGCAGGGCTCGACATTATAAATGGCCCGCTGGCTCGGAAGCACTATTTAGACACCCCGGGCCAGCATAACGTACTTTCCACTTGCCCNTATATCGCGATATAGTCAGTAAATATCGCGATATCATTTAGAGACCATATCGCCCAGCCCTAGTTGAAGTCAGTATGAAGTCTCCATCAGACAGAAAAGAATAGGCTGAGACAGTCTGTTAAAGTCCAGTGTGTTTGTCAGNGAGAAAAGAAAGTAAAAAGGCTCGGGAAAGCAGCAGAATATTTTGACTGCAAACTTTTCGACTAAAACCATAGGTCACCAATAATGTATAAAATATGTGGAACATGTTGAAGTCAGTATGAAGTCTCCATCAGACAGAAAAGAATAGGCTGAGACAGTCTGTTAAAGTCCAGTGTGTTTGTCAGAGCATCAGGGAACCCCAATGAACTGATATATGTTTGTTCTTTTGTTTTTGTGTGTAAAATGTGGAGATGGGAGCAGTTTGTTTAAAGTTCACTTCTCTCTGTTCTGAAGAAAGATCCGGAAATTGTTTACATGGGAGTCTATTGGGAAGTCTATAAGTTTTTGTCTCTTCATGCCCTCAAGAGGCATTTTGTTTAATATTTTTTCTTAATTCTTTTTTATTTTCCAACCTAGGAGAGGTTTTCCTAAGCTTTTCATGAAAAATGATGTCTGGGGAGTGTAGGGTTTGGGAATTATCAAATCAAATCAAGTTTTATTTATATAGCACATTTATAAACGATTTTTGGTCGAGCCAAAGTTCTGTACATATAATACAAATAGCCTACAGTAGAGACACTTTACAGCTAATACAAGAGCACAGATTGTTCAGAATATCAGTATGGCAATTATGGCAGGTTTAAAAAAAAAAATGTGGGCGAATTTCAAGCTGTCCTCCACTCTGTTTTGAGATCAAAGCACTCTAGACTTAACGAGCTGCCCAATACACACTAATGTTAAAATCTGAAGAAAGCCTCTTTACCAAGCTCCAAACTAAGTTAAATATCTCAAAAAGTGTAAAAGATATGAAAAATGTGATCATTTTAAAGTTGGAATGAAGTGTCTAGCTGAAAGTATGTGGAAGGAGAAGCATTTGGCGCAAGGTGTAGGTAAAAGAGGATTTGAAGGTTCCTCCCATTGAATTCCATGTTTAAAAAAAAGAGTTTAAAAAGCTGAATATTTCAAAAAGTATGAAATATTTTGAAAAAGTTCAATGTTTCCCATCGATTGCTGAAAAGGCTGAATAGTTTGATATTTGAATGGTTTCTGTAGCTGAAAGTATGCTGAAGTTATTGAGAGCCAAAGTATTGGTTGATTTGAAGATTCAAAGAACTATAGTGGAATGATGTGGCACAGCATTCGCACTAATTAGCATGAATTAGTCAACAAGACATCTAGTGGTGCACGATAATTATCGGCCCGATATTAGGAATTATGACGTCATCCCGATAAACCCGATAAAAGTATTAATAGCCCCGATAATATACAATATATTTTTTGGGTAAAAAAAAAGCAAAAAATACTGCGGTGTGGGTGGATTGGGATGAGGGGCGCTTGTTTTTCACTCAGCTCCTCCCGTTTTGCCAGTACTGTGGTATTAGTGGTTTAGGAAGAGGGGAGTTTTTCACAAATCCAGCGCTCCCTAACTCATGCCTGGCTGTGACGTAAATGGTGTGCGGCCGTGAAGCCTGGACAGTAAACAAACATGTCGTCGGTAGTATGGGACTATTTCAAAGTTTCAGAGTTAGATAGTTCGCTTGCTATTTGTATTAACAAATGCAATGCAGAAGTTCCACGAGGAGGGAAAAAGGCAACGAGCTATAATACTTCCAACCTGATTAGTCACCTGAAACATCGACATCGCNTGATTGGCTGTGCTTTTTACAGCGCCACGGCTTCCACAGATGACATTTTTTAATGGATTTTTTGTCAAAGCACTTCAGATATTCATTGCTATCGGGATGTTAAGAGCATTCCATGGAATATAACAAAAAGTGTATCTCGAGCCAGTTTCTCAAACTTACCTACCCCACCTTTAAGAGAGCCGAGCCAAATGATCCGGCTCACTAACGTAAAAAGACAGTATCTATAAGGGACGGCTCAAGTCAAAATTCAGGGGTAGACGCCCTCTCAGCCCTGGTCTGGCAGAAACACTGATCTGAGTACTTCTACTTCTACTCAAGTACAAGATCTGAGTACTTCTACTTTTACTCTAGCACAAGATCTGAGTACTTCTACTCAAGCACAAGATCTGAGTACTTCTACTTTTACTCAAGTACAAGATCTGAGTACTTCTACTTTTAATCTAGTACAAGATCTGAGTACTTCTACTTTTAATCTAGTACAAGATCTATACTTATACCACCTCTGTTTATAGCCTATGAAAAAAACTATTAGAAAACGAAGCCTAAAGCTAACGTTAGCAGATATAATATTAATGTATGCTAGTTAGCTAGCTCAACGATTCCTTAAATAATATTGCGACAGAAAAACTTTCCAGTTCACAGGGAGCTCTGCTCTGAACACCTGAACGGCCTGTTTTAACAGCTGTTCACCAGCGGTCCGGTCTGTGCCACAGTGACTCCGGACCGCACAGTTACTGTTAACGAACGCACCGTAGGTAATGTAGCTGCTGAAGCTAGACCATCATCGCCGAGCAGCAGAGTTCAGCCGACAGACAGGAAGACACGAGCACACAGCTCGCGCTTCATTGTAATATATATATATAATGTGCTCGTCATGATGGCACATAACAACTCGCTTTATCTTGAGATATTCTTGATGACATCATTCTTTACATAGCCATCCTTTCAATTGTTTTAAGCTCAATAATAAAAACAGATAATATTTGATCAGAATTTCTCCCATTTGTCTGGGACATATGATGCTCTTTTTCAGGTTTCATATTAGGGCCCCTTTAAAACCTTTCCAGACACTAGTTAAATTACAGTATTTCACATGTTGTGGCGATCGTAAGACACCATGCTCGTACCTTTCTGGTCATGGTGTCCATATCTATGTCGGCTCTCTTGGCCCACTTCTGCCAGAACTCAGGGTCGTCAAGGGCGATGTCGTTCCGGTTCTCAGAGGCCACGAAGCTGGCCTTGGAGAACGTGGAGCCCTTGCCCTCGTTCTCGATGGTGATGGTGGTGGCTCTTCGCTGCAGGATCTGGTCGATGTCCTCCTCGCAGAAGCGATTGCCTTCATCGTTCTCGTCCATGATGGCGGCGTAGGCTCCTTTCCTCAGCAGGTCCTCGATCTCCTTCTTAGAGAACTGCTGCACCGGCTAAAGGCGACGCAGAGAGATATTTACACAAGTGGATTTAGAATTATATTTTCGAAATAAACTAAGCTTACTGCAACAGCGACTGACCCAAGAATGACGTGGCATCTAGAAATATGACAGATTTTATTTTTCTCACCCCGTTGTTGTTGCCTTCTTTGTTCCCACTCATGCTCTGCAGGACGGCACGGTCCAGCCCGAGCTTCAGACTGGCTTTATCCAACATTTCCCTCTCATAGGAGTTCCTAGTGATCAGACGGTACACCTTCACCGCCTTGGACTGGCCAATACGATGACACCGAGCTTGAGCCTGAAATAAGAAATTAAAAGAGGGGTCAAAAGAGCATCATGTGCAACTGCTGTTCAACGTTTTTAAGCATTAAATGGGAAAATATACACTTAAAGAACCGAGGGAATAAACGGAAAGACTGTTTGTTGTTGTAGCCCTATTGAACTATCTTTAGGACAGACAGCAGATATATATCTATCGTACCTGCAGGTCATTTTGAGGGTTCCAGTCAGAGTCAAATATCACACAGGTGTCAGCAGCAGTGAGGTTGATACCCAGGCCTCCAGCCCTGGTACACAGCAGGAAGACGAATCGGTCCGAGTCGGGCTTGCTGAAGCGGTCGATGGCAGCTTGTCGTAAGTTCCCACGCACTCTGCCATCGATTCGCTCGTAAAGGTATCTGTTAAAGAAATAACATTCCTTACATTAGCACATCTCATAACTCCTCACAATACTTTCATGTTATGACAATCTTTATGCTTTTAGAGCCACCTTGGCCCTCTTACCTCTTGTTGATGAGGTAGTCCTCCAGAATGTCCAAGCAGCGCACCATCTGGGAGAAGATGAGCACCTTGTGGCCGCCGGCCTTGAGGCGAGGCAGCAGCTTGTCCAGTAGCACCAGCTTGCCGGCCGAGCGAATCAGAGCCTGCAAATGGAAGTCGGAGGCCATGGGGTCGTACACCTGCCGCAACTCCGTAACGATCTTCTCCTCCGCGCCTGGACAAGAGGCACAGTTATATTATGTTATCGAACTATGCAAATGCAGTTCAGACTGCTTAGTGTGTGAAAAAATTGTTTTATTTAATATAAGACCATTTTCTAAAGTGCCACCAAATAAATAATATAACAATTACTCTAAAATGTTTTTATGAAAAAGTGCAACATTTAGATAGCAGTAAGCACAATATTTGGTAAAGTCAAAATATGTTCATATTTCTGATGCAAAATCAGTCAAAAATAGCACTTAATTACACATTTTCCCCCAAATAATTCAGCCCTTATAAATGCAAACTTCAATTACGCTGGATGTTATGCTATTTTTTTTTAATCCAACTGCTTTCATTCAGACGCGATGTTTACAGTGAGAACAGCAATAACATATGTGACCTGCTCTATCGAAATCAGTCGGAAGTCGCAACGGCTCATTTCAAAATAAACGTGGATTTGCGTAAAAAAACATTTTTTCGGGGTTCGGGTGTTTTGTTTGATTTTAAACAAACAAAGTCTTGGCTTTCAGAATATGAAACTTTTATTTCCAAACTCACACGATAAATACATTCTTTAAGCTTATAAAGGGAAGATGACAGGCAATCTGCTCCCCCGCAGCGCCGCCCCCCCTCCCTCCGGCTGACATTATGAATGTAAGCGTAGAGTAATCATAAATAACACGGCAGGGTCCGTTACAGTTTGTTTTCATCTGATTTCAATTAAACAAAGTCTTGGCTTTCAGAATATTAAACTTTATTCGGCAAATTCGGATGATAAATACAACTTTGAAGCTTGTAACGGCATAATTACAAGCGGAGAACGGAGTAATTTAACGTCACAGCAGGCATAACAACAGCCGGTGTTTCTCGTGAGGGTTTTCCCCGGGAAACAAACGCAATACACACAAACGCAAAATTACACAAACACACACACACGTATACACACACTCGCAAGCTTCTCCCAGACCAGTAATCCAAACGAAAATATCTTCCCTCCGTAGTATTTTGATCATTTGCTCCGCTAATAATCAATCAGATCGATGGATTCCAGAGAAGAGAAAACTTTGAAGGCGTTTTTCTCAAAATGATGACAAGGTGACAGTCATTATATAATGTGACATATTTTGCTTAATATTTGGAGTACAAAAACAATCCTGATATCATTAGAAAGCTAGGAATATCGTCTTTCCAGCAGTGTATAGAACTCAAAATGTGTCTTCGGGTCAATGCGACTGATTTCGAAAGAGCAGGTCACATATGAAACAGTTAATTTTGAGACTGAATAAAACAAACATACATGCAGACAACGAGATGCGTAATATGAAGAGCTAATAAGTTCATACTGTGATGACATACCATTGATGAGGTAGGGGTGGTTGCAGCACTTGCGTAGCTCCATCATAGTGTTGAGCAGGTTGGGGACGTTGCTGTTACTGGTCACACCTAAGCTGAGGAAAGTGAAGTTCCTCTCCAGGATGGCCCGGTAATACTTCTTTTGGACATCCGTCAACTCAACCTGAGATCAAATACAGTGAAATAATTTCGTTGTTGCCTTATTTGTGTCCTTCAGTTTACATCGCATGTTCATTATTTACACCTACCTCAATGATGGTTTCCTGTTTGGGCGCCAAATTCTTCTCGACATCCTCTTTGAGTCTTCTTAACATCATGGGTTTCAAGATGGCCTGCAGCTTCTGAACCTATGGGTCAAAGTAAATCATTTTCTTAGTGACAATGTCAATGATGAGTGTGTTACAATTGCAAGTTTCATTGCCAAAGTGAGTGTATATTCCACACCTGTTCTTCTGTTTTGAGGTCCCCAAAGTCTCTGAGAAATTCAGTCTCAGAGGAAAACTGAGCCGGCTCCAGGAAGTGAAGCAGGCTGAAGAGTTCCTCCACTGTGTTCTGGAGAGGAGTGCCGGTCAACAACACCTTGTGTTCCTGGGAGAATCAACAGATAGCACATTTAGGAGATAGAGAGGGAAAGGGTAGGGCAAAAATATCAATCAGGCAGACAGGTAAGTGAATACCAAATACAAAGGAAGTATTTCAGGGAACAAAGAACTTTCTTTCTCTGCAAATTTGACCATACGTTTTGTTTCAAAATGACTCACCAGATCCAACATCTTCAAGCTGTCCAACAGCTTGCAGTTGCGGTTCTTGAGTCGGTGAGCCTCGTCGATGATCACGCAGCGCCAGGAGATCTCCCTCAGCTCCGGGCAGTCGGACAGGATCATCTCAAACGTTGTGATGAGGGCGTCAAACTTGTACGCACCAGGGATCAAGTGATCCTGCAGAGAGAAGGGCCATCTTTTATTCAACATGTGTAAGAGACAAAATGCAAACAAGGGTGGAAATAGAAATCTCTCTTTACATTTATAAATGTTTGTAATAGATTATTTTTGGATCTTTTTTGTTGTTGTCTGAAAGTGTAGGATTGATCAAATATTTTAGGTTATTTCAGACAAGAACGTTTCTTTGATAATTACACAAAATTTGTTGTTTTGTTTGTTTATGTGGATATATTGTGTAAATGTAGAATTGACTGATTGAGTGTGAGCTGCAGGAAGAATAGCCAGTGCCCATATTTGGGTTAATGGGGAATTTTTAACAAGTTAATTGACAATCTAATAATAGTTAGATAAATAAAATAAAGTAATAACTCCACCTTGTCATCCTTGAAGTACATCTCGTACTGCTGGATCATCTGTCGGCTGGCCAGGCTGCCGTGGTACACGATGGCGTTCATGTCGGTCCATGTGACAAACTCCCTCTCCCAGTTGGTGATGGTGGAGAGTGGAGCGATGATCAGGAAAGGGCCGGTGACGCCGGCATCGTACTCCTCCGACAGTAGCGCGATGGACTGGATGGTCTTCCCCAGACCCATCTCGTCTGCCAGGATACAGTTCTGCCTGAGAGACAAGACACAGGGAGTCATTAGTGACGTGTTGGGAGAAGCAATTGACAAGCATTATGCAAACCTGGTTAAAGATGACAATGCATTTTTCTTGTGTTATTGATAATGTGCAGCAAACCAGTCATTATAGCAAAAGAAAAGAAAACTTCATTTTTATATCTGGTTGTACAAAGTTTTCTGAATCTTAACTGTCAAAGTCTGTTGACAAATTATTTTCCCTCTAACCAGTCTGCCAGAGCCCATACTATGTCCCATTCAGTGTTTAATTCCTGTCTGTCTGTCGTCGTCTTCTTCTTCTACTCTGACTCTAATGTCTTTCCTTCTCTAGCACTGTTTTCTTAATTTCTTTCATTTACTGGGGACAATTTAGCCATCCAACATTTGCTGCTCTAAATAACTTAAAATATAAATATTCAAAAAGTATTGAATGGTGGAAAAACAAATATATTTTTTGGCCACAGCTTAAAGTGACGGGACTTCTTCCTGCGTATTGATATGACTGCACATAGTCCCTTGATCAGCGCGTCCTAAGCAACGGTCTTCTATCGGAAAAAGAGGAGACCACTGAATCTCCAAATTGACCAGTTATAATCAAGTATTCAACTAAGCTGTGTTATAACCTCTTATAAAACGGACCAGTCAAATCAAGCAATCTGATTGGTTCTTAGCTGTGATATAATGAGCGTATATCACGGGTAGATTTGTCGTTACTTTTCACAACAAGTCAGTATCCCTCCGCGTCTGAGAAAAGCTACAACCGTTACAACTCCGGGCCGAACCACGCCCCTTAACTGTGATATAATGGCCATATACCACAGCCTGTCATGAGCTATTGCTTAATTATACAATACTTTTCTATAGTTGCTACTACTGTAATTACAGCACCTTACCTGGTAATCCAATCCGAGTGTGGCATCAAAATGCAACATCCTACAGGTGACTATTGAGTGTAGTGCTTATCTCCTCTGTGTGATAATTACCTGTTGTACCAGTTGAAGAGCAGCCAGTTGACTCCTTCTAGCTGGTACTCTCTGAGTATGTTGGAATTTTTGTACTCTCTGGTTTCCTCCAACTTTTTCCATGCACTGGCAGAGGGCCGCGCCTGAGGAGAGGAATGAAAAATGAATCAAAGAGTCTATGGGAATGATACACCAATTGCTCCTGTAGGCATGTTTACAGAATTGAAGTGTATGCAAGTCACTTTGGATAGAAGCGTCAGCCAAATGACATGTAATGTGAAGTACCAAACACTTTCGCTATCTTCCCCCTGAATGCTCACCGTTCTTTTCAGGCGGGGTTGTCGGTTTAGAATTTTGCTGAATTCTTCGACCTTGCCCTCATCCACGTCCTCCTTCAGCTCCCAAGTGGCGTCTTCATAAGGGAGAGAGCACCACTTCACCAAGTAGTAGATAACAGGCTAGAGGGAAAAGCAAGAATTTATCAACCATTATCAAATATCATACTTTATAAGAGAAGGGTCATGCTTCTTAAGGGTTCAGTTCAGTAGCGCGGTTTCTCAGGGAGAAGCCTGATCTCTCACCTCGCCATTGTCTTTGTCCACACTGTGGGAGACGTCCAGGATCCTGTCCACCTCCGTATAGTCTGGGTTGAAAGCCTCCTCCTCCTGAACAGAACCACAGGGTCAGTACAAAGTTCAAGCTTTAGAACTACATGCTAAAAATAAGAGCTTCCAGGGTCTTCCCCCGTCTCACCTCCTGGAAGAGGTGCCTCATCTGTGCCTGCTTGGCCTTGAACCTCTTGATCTTCTGATGGATCCTCTTATCTTTCTCCAGCTGACTCAAACTGGCCCACTCACAGTGCATGTATGAACTGAGAACAAGAGTCAGGATTTACTCATTTAGCTGTCTGCTCATGAAATAAACCAAAGTTACGGATTGAGATATTGAAACTTACTAGTTCTTGTATTTTACAAAGAATTCCTCAACGTTGGTGTACTGGCCCACACAAACCTGGAAAACAAGGAACGATGATGGGTTTTTATGATTCTTAAAAATGGGATTCAATAATGGTATTGGAATGAAATGAAATAACACAATGCACATACTTCCTTCTTGGTTAGCCTCAAAGACAGAACTTTGTCTACAATAGCAGCATCTTCTTCACTTGGGTTTTCCTGTTAAAAAAACAAACAATTGATACCATTAAAAAAAAGGGGCCTTTTTGAGTCTGGGGGACAAACTACCGGGAGGGAATTTGGGGATTTAAGCCTTTGCAGACCATTTACATGCACACAAAGCTATATAACAAACTACAGGGGGAAAGCATAATATGGCCCCTTTAAAAAGGCGTCAATTTTCTTAATATTTTAACATATATCATGAATAAAGCAAAAACCCCACCCTATGACAATCCTTTCACTTTGACGCTCACCACAAAGAACTGCATGCTGGGCTGTCCGTCGGCGTCCAGCTCCAGCTCCTGTTTGAGCTGCGCGGCTGACCCGCCGCTGATGGAGGCCACAGCTGCTGCGGTCGTAGTAACGTCTACATCCTCCTGCTCGTCCTCATCGTCCGTTATCTTGATGTCCAGGTCCTCTGTGTACTTCTTCCTTTTCACCACGCGATTGGAGCGCCTCTGCTGGCCGGAAGACAAACGTGTAGTGAGTGCGATTGTAAAAGGTCAAGCAGATGAAGAGATGGGCACACCCCACTTTTCACATCAGAACAGATGTGATGAATCGTTCAGCGTCTGTGCCTAACTGTACATTTTACAGCAAATTCCTTCTCTGCAACAAACGCCTACAGCTGATCTGGAGTGTGCATCCATCTGTCATCTCTCAATCTGTCACTGTTCCACACACTAACATGTGGATTTTTGTAGTTTAATTGACTGAGACAGTAGTACAGTTTTGACATTTTCAAAAAAAGGACATCTGACACCTTAGCACCAACAAGGAGAATTTATAAAATGAGGCTACATCTGATAAACAACAGGGACCGTATTCACAAAGGATTTTAGGGCTAAAAGTAGCTCCTAACTGGCGAATTTAGGAAAAACTCCTAAACATAATGGGCGTGTAGGTCTTAAATTTAGGACTCCTAATTTTATTCACTAAGAGCAATTCACAAAGTATTTTAGGCCTAAAAGTAGCACCTAAGTTTAGGAGAGCTTAAAAGTCCTCGAGAGGACTCCTAACTCAGTAAGACCTATTCACAAAGAATCTGAAAATGGCTGCGAGACGAAATGTTTTGGAGACAATGGAAGACTGTGAATTGATCAAGAGATATAGGATAAATCGTGAGGGTATCAAACTTGTTGTGGAATTAGAGCGGGATGCAATAACATCCCCGACTAACAGGAATAACCAGATTAGTCCGGAAATAAAATGTTTGGCAACACTACGATATTTAGCAACAGGGAAAATGCAACTTTGCAATGCCGACAATTTAGGAATATCGCAACCATCAGTCAGCTGTGCCATAAACCAAACCATCAACGCGCTCTCTAGACCACATATCATCCAACAGTTTATCCGGTTTCCTTTGGACAATCAACAACTACACAGGATCAAAGCCAACTTCATGGCAATTGCAGGTATGCCCGGTGTGGTCGGTGCTATTGACGGGACGCACATAAAAATAATTGCGCCATCAAAAGATGAGGACGTGTTCGTCAATAGAAAGAGAGTACATTCCATCAACACGCAGATTGNCTGAGGCTCCTTAGTAAACTGTGGTAACATGAAGAGCCGTTTGGGAGCCGTGAAAAGCAATTTATTTGTAGGGGGGGGGCTATAATAGCGCCAGCTATTTCGGCTCCCAAACGGCTCTTCATGTTACCACAGTTTACTAAGGAGCCTCAGTTTTGCTGCTGCGAGGCTCTGGTGCTCGCAGCTCACGCGCGTGCTCCACTAGCACCACTCATCGCGTCCAAATCGTGCACGTTCCGTGTTGTCCTGTAGCAGGCACCTTCGATGTCGGGGAAACGATCTTCAATACTCCGAAAATAATCCCACCAGACTCCTTTGCCCCTCCAACAGATGGATGTCCTTGTCCGGTTTCCTTTTCGTCATTTCAAGCGATAAAAACTCTCTATCTTCTCTCAAATTATTAATATTTTTGGACGCCCTCGGCTCGAGTTCAGGGCGTCCCTAGCTGAATAGGGGCGGGAAATGAGGGCGTCACATGACGGCAAGACGCTCCCCTGGCGGAAACGCTGACTCAGATATTGTGCTTGAGTAAAAGTAGAAGTACTCGGATCTTGTACTTGTAATTACAGGCTACTGGAACACTAGCTTTTATATGAAATACTTATTCATTGCGATGTAACCAATGTTACTTCACTCCCAATAGAACACCCTCGTGATCGACACTCCAAGAGTCCGCAAGCAGACCCGCCAGTTCTCCAGTTTACGAGGTGAAGGTGGAGACCTGTCCGATGACAGCGACGATGAATATCCGCCTGCCAACTCCAGACAGTCGCGGGCCTCCCGGCGCTCCGACCGCCACAGTGGAACTGGCTACGGACGCACAGACTGTTTCCGGGTGGAGAAGCACCTGCTCGTCTATGGGTACGTACACTTTGCTGCTCAATTTCCGAATGTATTCTCTTCGGCCTCGTCCCTTTTCCTTACTCTGCTTCCTGTTTTCTTCTTCTCCTCCAGTTGGGGTCGCTGGAAGGACATCTTGTCCCACGCCAGATGTAAGCGGCGTCTGAGTGAACGTGACGTGGAGACGATCTGCCGCGTCATCCTGGTGTTCTGTCTGCTCCACTATCGGGGAGATGAGAACATCAAGAGTTTCATCTGGGAGCTCATCACACCACCGGAGAACGGGCGTGAACCCCAAACACTTCTCAACCACTCTGGTACACACACAATGTTTAAAATATCTGTCAACTTTCTCAAAAAGGGGATGAATTACTTTTTTTGGAGAAGGAAAAAGTACAAACTCCTACTAAAACCACAACCTATTTTCTTTTAGCCAAAGCTTGTACCTTATCTGTTGAATGTTTTAAAAATAAACGTTTTGTTTTCTTCTAGGCCTGTCTATCCCTGTTCCAAGAGGCAGGAAGGGTAAGAGGGTAAAGGCCCAGAGCACATTTGATATTCAGAAGGTGGAGTGGATCCGCAAGTTCAACCCTGACACCCTGCTACTGGACGACAGCTACCGCAAGCACCTCAAGCACCAGTGCAACAAGTGAGTGAAGCCCAATCAGCTGTAACTCACTGTGTGTCATTTAGCCTCCATGTCCAAACACTGAAACCTCTCCTCTCCTACCTCAGGGTGCTGCTGAGGGTGCGGATGCTCTACTACCTGAAACAGGAGGTGATTGGAGAACATTCAGACGCCGTCCTGAAAGGGGCTGACATCAGGTACTGAATCTGCCCTTAGTACATTAAGCTAAATGCAGAACACACAGGCTCCATTACGGAACACAGTATGCCATGGAGTTGTTAATTTTATTAAATTTCGTCCAGGGATGTTGACATCTGGATGCCTGAGATGGAGCAGCAGGAGTTCCCCGCAGGATGGTGGGACACTGAGGCAGACCGCTCACTGCTTGTTGGCGTATTCAAACATGGTAGGATTTTTCTCTATAACCATGTTATAACTGAAATAAGCACATGGGTTAATTAAAACACGGGAAAACCTGCAAAGAATAGTTGATAAACTCCTTCCCCATTGCCAGTGGAAGTATGCCCTAGTACTTACTAATTTATATTTTATATATAATTATCATTCAGTATTTCTTTTAAGCTCTCAAAGCAGAGTTATGGATGTTGAAACAGTGGAAAGACTAAACAAGATGGCTTTAATGAGTTTTCTTTTACTTTCTGTGGATTTTGAATCAAGTGTGTTTTTTATAATGTTCAGCAAGGTAACATTACCAAATGATTAGGTGGAGTCTTACGTGTTGCGTTGTTAATAACGAATGGATTTGAATTGACTTCAACACACGTCAAATGGCAACAATTCACCTTTTTCATCACTGCCAATGGGAGCTGGAATAAGTGCTGATATGGACATACATCACTTGTCGTAGGTGTGAAAGGGGATTATTTAAGCTTAATATATTTATGAGAATAGGTTGTGGATATAATACAAAACAGTTTCTTTCAGCGTGGAGATCATATTCACCGTTGTTATGTAACATTTGTCAAGCTGCTGCGTTTGCCACCCTTCTGAGACTGGTCATTTCACAAGGCTTCGAGCATTTTCTCATTTAACACACTTGTCTCTGTTGCCAGGTTACGAGATGTACACCACTATGCGTGCTGATCCCTGCCTCAGCTTCCTGGAGAGAGCCGGTCGGCCCGACGACAAGGCCATCGATGCTGAGCAGCACACTGGTGACGCCGAGCTGGGAGATGAGTGAGTAATGCTGAATGCAAATGTATTTGTTTATACATTTATAGCAGTATTACCAGTAGAAGTGGATATTGTTTAATTGTAGACATTTTCTCATTTATGTCCATTCTAGAGACCCTATTATAACCACATTTCAAAATGTCAAATGCTTGTCGTTAACTACACGATACCTTTACATTTGGTGTCCCTTTACTAAACACTTCTTACCTTTTTTTTTTTAGAAAATGTATTAATAATAACCATTTCTGATTGTTTGTGTTGTGCAGTGCTGATTTTGATAAATACTCAGAGGACCCGGAGTTCAAGCCTGCGTCAAGACACGCCAAAGATCTGTTTGACGAGGTATGAATCTGATCCTTCGTATTAAAACTTGTCTGCACTGGTCGATTCCCGAAGAATATTTTGTAACTAAGCAACAGTGATAAACAATTGAATGAGTCTCCTCTGATCTCGTGTTGCAGACTGACTCCATGAACGTGGACGATGAGATTACTGTGGAAGACAAGGTGGGCCCGGTGATCACGGAGAGCTTTTCCAGCGTTAGCGGTGCGTGCGACTGGCCCTCCAGCTCTTCGCTGACGGCGCGCATGCGGCGGCTGATCACGGCGTACCAACGCAGCTACAGGCAGGTGCAGCTGAAGATCGAAGCGGAGGCGAAGGGCGACCGCAGGCGCAGGCGCTGCGAACAGGCCAGCAAGCTGAAGGAGATCGCACGGCAGGAGCGCCAGCAGAGGTACGCTGGGGCTGCATTATGGTTTTAATGTGACACTCATGGTAACAGAAGTTATATCTTCAGTGTTGCAGTGTTTTTATCCTTGAAGGTAACAGATGTAAGAAATGTGCCTGTAAGCGGTTTTGTTTTAAATGGACAATTGATAGAATCAAATTAATTTTTATGCTACGATAGTCTCATTAGATATACAATCTGTAGGGACCTGCCAATTCAAAAATACATTATTTTCTTTCTCATCCTTCACTTAGCTCCACTGTCTGTGTTTCCCCCAGGTGGACGCGTAGGGAAGAATGCGACTTCTACCGCGTGGTTTCCACTTTCGCAGTGCAAAAGTTTAAAAAGGAGCCAGGACTTCCTGAGGCAGGAGAGCCTGAGTTTGACTGGAACCGCTTCCGTACCTTTGCTCGTCTGGACAAGAAAACAGACGAGAGCCTCAGTCGATATTTCCGCTCTTTTGTCGCTATGTGCCGGAGAGTTTGCCACCTGCGCACTGGCCGCGAAGGTAACTACCACTAAAAATGCATTTTAAACAAAACCTTTATATTATTTTTAACCTCGGGGGCTGCGGGCTTTTTTTTCATGAAACTTTGTCTAAGGGCTTCTTAACATTTAACAACCTATGAATGTGTCATACCCACTTAACGGGAAGAAAAACTCAGCTAACTGACGTTACGAACCATCTTTAGCTAAACGAAACACAAGGGTAATATCAAGCCTCTGAATTAGCCCTGAGCGAAAAAATGCTAACGCACTTAGCACAGAACTCACGGTAGAAATGCTTTATTACTTATCGGATCTGCACAAACAAGATATCAGATTAAAGCACAGATTCCACAGATTCTAGAGGTATAAGTATCATCACTGTGAGACCAGAACTCAGGGTAGCAAAGGCAAACCCAGACAACACACAACGTAGCTTTACAGGGCCAAAACGGCAAATCCGTCTTACCTTTGCTGTGTTCTGATCAAAAGTTGTGTTCAATGGCATTAAAACGATAAAAACGCTGCCGAAGGTTAATCCAATGTCTCTGTGTCCCTTTGAAATGATTACTGATAATACATCATCATATTTATGGAAATAAGTTTTCAGTTTTCAGAGCGTAACATAGCTTTCGGTTTGGGCAAGCTGCGTGTGCATCACTCTCACTCCTCAATGGTAACGTGTAGGTGGATTTAGGAACTTCTCCTCAATTATATTGGCCCGAGGGGGGCCAGAGATATGGCAAATCCACCCAATTTTTTTTAAAAACCTCTCTAAAAAGGTCAAATTTCACTTGTTTCGCATCAATCTTTATACTGGGTACTTATTATATGTTATAGTTTGGATTCCTAAAGCTTTTAGTCTCCTATCCCATCATTCAAGGGTGGTTTTCACTGTAAGAAATGTTTTTTATTTGGACGGACCCTAGTTTACATTTTTTTACAATGTTCAATCTGAATTTACTTGATTCTGACTTTTATACATCCAACTCACAGGTTTATCATTACTTTGAGAAAAAGGATTATTAATTTTCCCCTTTTTAGAAGTGAAGATATAGTCATTTGTTCTGGGCATGTCATTTTCGAGCCTGAGACCTGAAAAACAGGCTCAGGGCTTAACCGGTTAAAAGCAGAGTCCCATTATAGTAAGAATGTCTTCTCTCCCCCTCAGATGTAGTCGAGCATCCCCAGAATGTGGCCCCCATCACTGAGGAGCGTGCTTCCCGTACCCTTTACCGCATCAGCCTGCTGCGTCGCCTCCGTGAGCGAGTCCTGCCGCATCCACTGCTGGCGGAGCGTCTTTCTCTGGCTCCGAACACCTCCGAGCTGCCCGCCTGGTGGAATATTCCCGAACACGACCATCAGCTGATGCTCGGGTCGTCCCTGCACGGCGTCAGCCGCACCGAGCTCTCCATCTTCCCAGACCCTCAGTTCTCCTTCAACCAGGCTCGGGATGAGTTTGTCCTGACCCAGCAGTCTGCTCCACCTCCGCCTATCATGCCCATCATGCCCAACATCCTGCCAAAGGTGGAGGAGGACATGCCTGTTGTGAAAGAGGAGCCGGCTTACGAGGACTCCCTGCTGCTTGGAGGAGAAATCAGTGCCGTCCTGCAGAGCACGCCCAGAAGTCATCATGATGGCAAGGAGCGAGGGCAGGGCTGGAACATCAAGAGGAGCAAGGGGAGGGTTGGGAAATCAGGAGAGAGGAAGGGGGAGGGAGGCTCGGATTCCGATTCTGACTCTGATTCAGGCTCGTCGTCGTCTGGGCGATCAGGCAGCAGCGATGAGAGTGGAGAGAGTGATGAAGAAAGAGGTAAGTTGCTATTTCACAGAAAAATTATAAATGCTTCAAGAATAAACCAAATGTAACAGTTTCCCCTTTCCTTTTCTTAGCACGCATGAAGATGTGTGACGTGGACGGAGACAACAGTTTACTCTCTATGAGCACATCTCAGGACGGCCTTCTTCCCCCCGATCCTCTCAGAGTGGATTGGCCCAAGGTAGTTCATGTACAATTTATCATTGTATGTTTAACTTCATTCAAATCTCAAAGCATTTCTCTTGGAGGATAAATCATTGCATGTATTTAAACTAATTCAGGATTAGTAAAGCACATCTAATCTAATATATGATTTTATTGTTGCTCTTTCTTTGCCTCAGGACCGCGTGTTGATCAACCGCCTGGACAGTTTGTGTACGCTGACGCTGAGCGGTCAGTGGCCCACGGGGCGGCGCTACCTGCCTGAGGCTCAGCTCGCCCCGAGCTCAGAGCTGGGGGGAGACGAGATGGCGTTCACGAGGTTGAACCGAAAACCCGGCGGCACACCAGGGGCCCCCGGGGAGGAGGGTGAAGATGGGGAGTTCACCGTCAAGCTCCTTAAGGTGAGAAAACAACAACACAACCACAATCTGTCACCAGTGTGAATCTGACAGGTCTTAAAGAGGCCCTATTATTGTTATGGGGTTTGTTCCTTTCTGTAGTGTGTTTATGTAGGGTTTTAGTGCATGTAAATGGTATGCAAAACATAAAATCCCACAGTTCCCTCAAGAGGGACTTTCTCTCTCACACTCCCCTGCCTGAAACGTCTCAATTAGACTACTTTGTTTACTTCCTTAACATACTGACATGGCTACATAACATTGCTTTCATTTGCTTCTGCTCCAACACATTGATAGACGAGATATGAGCTATGGGGCAGGACATTTCTTATTGGTTGCTCAATCACAACGGTGCTGACCAGTTAGCCAATCAGAGCACACTGGGTTCTGGTTTCAGACAGAGGGTGAAAAGAGGTGCTGCAGCACAGGCAGTATGAGAAAAAAAAAACTACCTTTTTCAACATTAAAGCATGTAAACATGTCACAGAAGAGACACAAATACACTTATGAGACTGAAAATGAGATAATAGGGCACTTTAACATTTGAGCTGTAATCATGCAGCCCTGCTACAGGGTGAAGGGTGATATGGGCTCTATGGCTAATTTAGAGGTCTCTGTGTGTCCCCTGTCAGGAGGAGGGGCTGAAGCTGACCTTCTCTAAGCACGCCATGATGCCCAACGGATCAGGGGGAGAGGGAAGTGCCCGCAAGAAGCGCAAGGACCAAGACGTAAGTGTGTCAGATCGGCATGAGCTCCTCTGTAGTCCAGGAAGAGTCGGATGGGAAAACAGAAACTGCTCTGGATTTTAGTTTGATCACTTTGTTTTGGCTGTCTCTCTTTTAGTTATCAGACCCAGATGGACTCAATGATCCTCTGGAGAAAACTCCTCGGCGCAGGGACCCCCCCACCTGGTTGAAGGAGAACCCAGATTATGAGGTGGAGGGAGACATGTTGGAGGTATAATTAGGGCATGCATTTTAGCTGATGATGAGCTGTCATACATATAGTTGCGATTAACGATTTTATACTCCGTCTCTGTTCATTTTGGCTTTTGCCTAAAGCCATGTTAGTTTCTATGGCTACTCATCAAATGCCATCATCAGTACAGGAGTGTCAATTCATCTTCATATCGTTTGCAGGGTCAATGTTTCAACCAATTGCACAGCTGCAACTAGATTAGATCAGACTTGGTGAGTGGGCCGAGCGTATGAAATGAAAACGTGTTTTATAAATGCAACGAAAAAACCCAAGCCTTGTTGACGGTTCCTCATTCAGCTTCCAAACTGTGGCAAGGAGACAGAGGGGAGCCTTGGTTTTGCATCAAGAGATGAAGTTGGTACTCACTTTGGATTCTGTACAATAATGCTTGATAACTGTACTGTAGTTTGTTAGCAAACATTTCTCTGTGTCCATCTTGCTTCGTTAGTAAGATTTACAGAGAAATAATGAGCTGAAAGAAAGGAACCTGTCCAACAGAGGCGAGATTTAGACATCCAAGCTTTTCTCCTGATATAATGCACTTTCTAATTGTTGCCACTTTGTGTCTTAGGCTTTTGTTTCTTTTGTTTGTAACAACTTTGTGAAATGATGGCAGTGAGCTCAATTCATGTCGTTCAGCGGATTATGTAACGATTACTAGAGGCCTCCGTATTTTCACGAGTTGTTCAAGTGTTAAATAAATATGAGGCCCCTGTCTCAGGTGGATTGGGATACAAATGTCTAAAATATTGTTCAGCTATTTCATAATGTGTCTTGTTTCCTCAGCTTCTTGAGAACAGGAGCAAGAGGAAGAGGAGGAGGAGGGCAGACAAAGCCCTGACAGGCAGTGAGAAGGTCAAAGTCATTAACATGCGGACAGGAAAAAAGGTGAGGCACACAGTGATTGGTATCATACCCCTGATTTGTTAGCTGTTTGTTATCTCTTGCTAACAGACACACATGTTTTTCCCTCTGTAGGTTGGAGCTGCTTTCTGTCCGATGCTGCAAGACCTGAAGGAATACCTGCAGGAGAACCCTGACAACGCTGTAGCAGCCGACTGGTCTGAGACTGTTCGGAGCTCTGTACGTACTAAAGATGTTATTACGAGGTTTTTCTCCGCAGTGTTTGAACCTCTAGATCAGGGGTGCCCAACCTTTTTTGAACCAAGAGCTACTTTTAAAGTTGCCAGTCTGCCGAGATCTACCAGTCCAAATAGAGATGGGGGGGCTGGGGTGCTAGCAAACTGTCAACTGGGGGGGAGCCTCGCTGCGGGGAAACGGCGGTGCAACTTCAATGATGCCTTTTTAAAAACATAAAAAATGAAGGGCGGTGACGGCCGTCAGCGGCCCTTGACGACCGGCGGTTCTGTGATTCTACAGATGGCCAGTCCACGGAGGGTGGTAAATACATACCGGAAGTAAAAAAAGACGTGCAACGGGACGGTGTTCCCACGGGAAACAAAACTTAAAATATTAAATGAAACAATCTCATCTCTTAAAATTATTATAAGAAATTATATAAATTATTATTATGAATTAAACATTCACAAATGTATAATGATGTATTCACATGTTTAACTGTTACATATGCACGCAACGAACAGAAGAGCTTAGGGCAGAATTAGGAGGGAATTCCGTCTCGTAGCGTTTGTGCACCTTTCTTTGATAAAGTCACGCTCGCATTGAAGATGAGACAGATGGACTTTGAATTTGAATAGATACAAAAATAATCTTCCTCCCACTCGGAGTGAAAATTATATATTTTGGGCTTTTTTGCTTCTGCCATAATTGCGGTCTTGTGTGTGTGCGGACTGTCACTCCTGTTGCCACGGACAACANAAACAACTCCGACTTTTATCAACAAACAGAAGTCACAGTCAGACTTGTCAAAATAATTAAATAAATCTCCAACAATGACGGTGTCTCACATCAAGAACAAATTCAATGTGAAGTCTCACATCAACAAAAATTAAGTTATAACGTTGATGTTCACCCGTGATGAATATTGAACTAACAAACTCCGATGTTTATTTCTACCGAACAGTTTTTACAGATTTTGTAATAGAAAACACAAAAAAATTAACAAGGTGATGTAAAGTATTACTATTAACGTGTTTACTCCCCTTCAAAAGCAGAATGACACCGTGTCTTTGTTGTTGTTTTTTGAACATTAAACATAACATAATAAAAATTCATTTCATTTCATTGAACAATGACAAAATATTAAATCATTGATTATTTTCCATTGACGCAATGAAACAACTCTCCGTTCATTTGATAACTGGTGCAAATGAAAAGATTTGTCGTTTTGAACGGGTGTGACCATAAGCTGCTCACGAAATTAGCATAACATAATGAACTTGTTATACCGTTTATAAACCCGTTGTTAGTCGCGTTTTTGGAACACCTGTAAAATTTTTTCTTTCTGTAAAATAAAATAAAAAGGATTTTTTCCTGAGGGACTTTACATGTGCAAGACAACAATTACGTAACCAAAAAAATTTGGAGAAACACGTTTATTTCCTTATTTCGTTTTGATCCTGAATAATCACGAAAATGCACAAAAGTATTGTTATTTAGGACCTACAAACTTTCGATTAGATAAAATTTCGTGAAAGTAAAAATATAAAAAGTTGTTTTTCAGATAATACAAAAACCTATCTCGGATTCAAAATACAGATAAATACTTTTTATGTTTGTATTTGTGATTAAATTAATTGATACATTCATATTCGTGATGACATTACATAGAGACTTAAGAAGAACGTAGGTGACATTGGAACATCGCGACTAGGTAAGTGAGTTTCCATCTATGTTATAATCTTTTGAACCTTCAATATTAGTGTGTTCCGAGGCGGGAGATTGAACCTTGGGATACCATGATGAGGGAAGGTACGATACGCTCGTAAGTGATGACTCAACGTATTTGCATCTGGCCGGTTTGTAGCCCCGCTCGGGATGACTATCCGGGTGTCATAAATATTCCGTCCGATTTGCGGAGGGTCGACAGTAGGAAAAAAGAAAGTCCTCGTCGTTGTGGTGAACTTTCATTTTGCAAACCTTTCTTCTTCTTCTCAATAGTTATGGAAGTACCTCAGGCGGTGAAGGTCTCTGCCCGGACAGGAAGGACGACCGAAAATTATTGCCCGCGGCTAGGGGTTGGTGGAGACGAAGTCACAAACGCCCTGCCTATGACCGGTTCCGCCACGGTAAAATTTTGCAAGCGATAGGTCGCCCCGGCCTACGACGGCAGAGCGGCCCCCTCCTCCTACTGGCTCCTTAAAGGAGGCAATGTGATGTTGAAGGCCAGCCGCAGGTACCTTTAGGTGGCGGTCCCCAGATATGAAGGGGGATCCACTACTGGTACCCGGCCGCTCTCGCCCGTGCGGTAGACGAGGGGTCGTTTCGGGTCGGTCCGACCGTCTCCGCTTCAGACGGGGTGACGCGCCACTGTCCCGCCGGGAGCTTTGGTCATCCTGTCACAACCCGTAGAGCTAGGTTTTTTTAGGAATTGGCGTTGCTAGGGGGTGGGAAGCTGGCCCTCCCCAGTCCCTCCGCGTACCATCCACACACCGTGCGGCGCGCCGTCGTAGCCGGTTAATTCTCGAGACGCCAGACTGCCTCACAGCGACGCCGACGGCACACTGTATGTGTGCTGCGGTGGGTCGTACCGTAAAAGGGTTTTCTGGAACTTACTTAGAACGACCCTGGGGGCACATAATAGGTCGTCTATACACTTTATAGACTTACTTAACCACGAAAACTACTATTCTTTTTACTTTAAACGGTGTGACAATCCTCGTACGATTCTTCTAGAATCCGATATCCTCGGTAGGCTGTGGGTGAAAACAGGTAAAACCGCTTATGTTTCTCGTTCACAGTACAAGGGTCAAGGGTGCAGAACAGACATGTAGGGAACGTTCGACCTTTTTTATCTTTAACTACTTAGATACACGCTAGTTACTTTTCTCTCCGGCGCTGCAGGATGAGATGTATTTCGGAACTGGTTCTACAAGGAAAGAGACCCTGTGTGGCTGACACGGCCTACCTATGGTTCAGGGTTTCCTTGTAAAAGTGAAATAATTTACCTCACATCTGGCTATTTAGCATAAACAAAATCAATAATGGTGGATAAACTCAAGAAGAGGTGCTTTCAGCCTTATAAGTAATCTCCAAGTTGTAAATGCGCTGCTGCTCTCGCTGATACTTGCATCTGCCATTGTGTGTGTGTGTGTGCTGGTGGTGGTCGTTGCCGTGTATGTGTGTGTGTTAGCAAGTGTTTGTGTGTCTGTGTATTTTCCCCATAAGGCAAGACCCGCCCAACTCTGTCTCTGATTGGCTTAACCTGAAATGTTACCCCACGTTAACCAATCATCACTCCTCTCTGGTCACTTTCACTTTTCCATGGTACTGTGAGAGGACATCACTGTATTCGCCTGTAAATTACATCTGCAGGGAGATTCGGTTCAGTTGGATCACATAATGTAACGCAGTAACGCACCCATTTAAATCACGGTAACTATAACGGCGTTACTGAATGGGAATAGGTAACTAGTAACGTTATTAGTTAACGCAAAAGGTAGTTGCGTTACAGTAACGCGTTATTCCAAACACTGGTCAATACTGATCTTATTGATGCTGGAGACCAGTCTGTTGTGGCCAGTGCTCTCTTCTTTGCTGCGGTCTGCTGGGGGGCAGCATCAGAGCCGGTGACACCAGCAGAATAAATAAACTGATCAGGAAAGCTGGCTCTGTCATCGGCATCAAGCTGGACACCTTTGAAGCTGTGGTGGAGAGGAGGACACTGAACAGGCTGTTGTCCATCATGGATAACCCCACCCATGATCTCCACCTGCAGCTGGACAGTTAACGGAGCTCCTCCAAAAGACTGCTGCAGCTCCGCTGTCACAAGGACAGATACAGGAAAACATTCCTGCCCACTGCAATAACTCTGTAGCCTACAACAATTACCTCTGGCTGGAAGAGAACTCACTTCTCCACACATTCTCTTGAATAACTGGACTTAAACTCACACTGTACATTTTACATTTATATTCCATTGAATATTCCATTCCTTACACACTTAGGGTAAGAATGGAGAAACCAGCTCGAGTGCGCTAGAATTTGAAAGTACACAACCGGAAAAAATCTGCCTTTTCCTTCAGACTTCCTTACAGAGCCCCTCCTCCAACACACATGAACGCGCACATGACCAATGAGGGCACGAGATAAATTTGTGCACAGATGGAAGGCTGACAGGCAGGCAGGCCATTCGGTTATTTTAGCCGGGCCGGCTCAGATCATTGGTCGTGCTTTTTACAGCGCCACGGCTTCCACAGATAACATTTTTTAAGTATTTATTGTCAAAGCATTTAATGTATTCATTGCTATCGTTCCATGGAATATAACAAAAAGTTTTTCTGAAGTGAATTACCTACCCCACCTTTAATGTATAATATCCTGCTCTATATTTTGTTTATATTTGTATTTGTATTTCAATATGTATATGTTCTACTTTTGTAAAGCTATTTTATTTCTATTTGAGATATTTACATTTTGAATTGTTTATTTCTAGTCTTTTTTTTTCTTCTCGCAGCATAAAGTCTAAAACCACCAGACTAAGGGACTTTCATCCCACAGGCCATACGAATGTTTAACAGCTGAACTTTTGAAAGAACATAAATAACATTCATCTGTTTGCAACTCACATCATATTTCATCATATATATCAATACTCCAATTACTATAGACTATTCTGCACAGTTGGAGGAGCCTGTGACCTAAGATTTCCATTGTCTTAACTACACTGTAGCTATGCACGTGTGACAATAAAAGCCTTGAAACTTTTAACTTCTCTAATGTACTACTATGCCTTGTCTTTTATGCTGCTGCAAAGCCAACATTTCCCAAATTGGGATCAATAAAGTTAGGCTACTTATTATCTTATCTTTGCTCAGCCCCTCTTATCTCAACCATAGACTGTGAAGGACGATAGACTCCAGTCCCCGCTCCCCTCGGTATTGACCGCGCATGCGCCAGTATGAGACACGCCTCTTCTTCTATCTGGAAGCCATGTGGCTGTGGTTGGTAAATAAATAGCTCTAGTAATTGTAGTCTTTGCTTTTATTCTGAATTTCGGAAACAAACCCTGACATTGCAGCGTCGAGGCAGCAAACATGTCTTCCAGCGTGGTGGACCTCGAGGCGCAGGTGGAGTCGGTGCTCGGCGCGCTGGTCAAAGCTGCGACGGTGGAGTTAACGAAGCTGTTCGAGAGCAGATACCGAGCCTCGACGATGGATGTGGGCCGCGCTGATGACAATAAGCAGAATAAAACACAGGATACTTTATCGACTGGGAGCACGACACGCAGCATTGGAGTGCAAGTGGACGAGGACATTTGTCCGCTGTTTGAACTTACTGGTGCGTATGTTTGCAGCTTTAAATGCTTTCACTTCCTGTTTACTTCCATGGCTAGGCTACAGGATTATATTATACATCCATGGGTTGTATGCACGAGGAGAATGCACGCTATATCCTTAAGATGCAAAGTGCAATTAGTAAGATTATATTCAATTGTCAATGTTTTTATTTAACTGTTGCCCAAAATCCTGCATGGTGTCCCCCATTGCTAACCCCAAGTGTAAAGGAATGTATGGGTCTTAACCCCTCCCCCTTCTTCTCCACAGACCCCCCTCTGCTCTCAAATGGAGATTGTCTGGGGGAGTGTAGCGAGAAGGAGGTGCAGGGGAGCTCCACTGCCTTGCAAACCTTCCTGTTTGAAGATAATGGCCAAGTTCACCCAGAGAGGTCGCCTTTGAAGGAACAGGTCAGTGAGAATTTACAGGGGTGTAAAATCAGCTGTGGAATGAAGAAGAACAGGCTGAATGAAACTGTAAACAGCGTTGTGATTGATTGGCTCATCATCACACCCTGGCTCGTTGTTTATCATAGCAGTATTCATTTTCTTTAATGTTGCCTCAAGGATGATCTTCATTGTTCCCATTCCATCCAGTGTACCGCAGACATGCAAATCGTGTTTGTTTCTTCTTCAAACAGGTTGTGGCAGAGATTGTAGATATGGTGGAGGTGAGCGATATTAAAGAGGAGCCTACAACTGATGGTGATCCTCATACAGAAGTTGTTTTACAAGGTAAGGAACACGAAACACACGCTGGCAAACACAAGAATATTGCAAATGGGGTTTAGCTGCAGTAGATTGAAACATTTATTTCTAAATATACTGTACATTATTTGTAATAAGCACATTTTACCAGTGGGAGTTGCAATTGAGAAAGGAGTAGGAAGTGTTCACATAATCCATGTTTGTTAAGAGCAGACTGGGCTCTGGTTTCAGACAGAGGGTGAAAAGAGGTGCCGCCGGATGAGGTTCACTGATGGAAATCATTTGAATTATGATTGTGTAAAGCAGGGGCGTCAAACTCAATTTCATCGCGGGCCACATTAACATTATGGTTTCACTCAAAAGGCCGGTTGTAACTTTAAGAATATATAAAAATACATATATAAATATTTAATATATATAAAATAACGTATTATATTACATTATTGCCTATGCATTGGATTATTTTCTGATAGGATAATAACTTCATAATTAACTACGTCTGAAAGAAGAAGTCTAGGGCAAATAATTGCAAGTCTTTTCAGTGAGAATGTCACAAAATGATTTAAAAAGAAAAGCCAAATTCTGGGGGGAAAAGGAAGTCACATTCTGAAAATAAAGTAACATTTTGAAAAAAAAAGTAACATTTTGAAAAAAAAGTAACATTCTAAGAAAAAGACAACTACTAAGAAAAAAGGCATATTTTTGAAGGAAAAAAAGTCAGACTCTGAGAAAAATTTGAGATGCATTGTGGGACATGTAGTTTATGGGCAACACACTTCTGTAAATCGGCCTGTAACCGTATAATAAACATATTATATTCTTTGCAAGCTCTTATGGGGCCACAGAAAATGAAGCTATGGGCCGGATTTGTCCCCCGGGCCTTGAGTTTGACACCCCTGGTTTAAAGCTTTTTACACAATTGTGCATTTGAAGAATAACTTAAATACCATAAAGTATGGATGATTTAACATGAGATTACACCATCCATATAAAAAATATAGTCTTTGAACTATCAGGCTCTACCCAGGAAATGTATCTGTGACTACAGGGCAGTAACTTGATACCACTGTGAAACTATAAAATACGGCACATGTCTGAAAGGAAAAACTGCAAAGAAACCCCAAACATCACAAAACAAATATTGTGAACTGAACACACTTTAAAACAAGTCTTTATGGTGTCCTGCACAGATTTGTGATGCTTCAATGATAGAACATGAGGCTGCACATCATATCAGTGCATCTACCTGACTTTTTGTTAGACATTTCACAAAACAAATATACACAACTCGGCCACAGAGGAGCTTACGGTCAATTGTGTACTTATGTGTTAAACAAATGACAGAGAAGAGAGAAGTTTAACCTTTAGAGATTTACTATTTCTAAAAAACAATCTCTCTTTAGCAGTTGGAAAACAGATGGCAAGACAAGTCAAAATTAGATTTTTATTTTACCTTTATTTAACCAGGATAGGTCTCATTGAGATTAAAAATCTATTTTTCAAGCGACTCCTGGCGCAAGAATGGTAACAGCACAGTTGTACAACAGTTAGCCAAAGCATTTACAGACACAGCGACCTGCTTCAAGGTCATTTAGAGTTGCCTTGAGTTTGTTTAGAGACACCAGCTCTCTGAGTTTCAGCTCAATTTGCACCTGGTTCCAAGCCACAGGAGCAGCGTAACTGAACGCCCTCTTCCCCAGTTCAGTACGGACTTTTGGTACAGTTGGATGAAACAAGTCCTCGGAACGAAGCCGATAAGATCCTGTGGATTTCTGGTTTATGTAGATCCTTGGAAAGGGTGCACCAAGAATAGCCTTATATATAAGGATGTGCCAGTGTTTCAGTCTATGCGTGGTCAGGGAAGACCATCCAACACGAGTGTATAGATTGCAGTGGTGCGTCAATGTTTTGACATTTGTGATGAATCTCAGTGCACCGTGGTAGATGGTATCCAGCGAGTGAAGGCAATACTTTTACTTTCCCCTCACCACTAGACAACTGATTAAAGACTGCAACCCTGTTTGTTATCATTTACCCATGAACCCCTTTACACTAATCTAATGGCAATTAAATATGTTGGTCCTATGTTTGATTAAGCACTCTGGTCATTGTACATTAACAAAAAATGTATGCCGGTGCAGTTGAAGCTCGATTAAATAAATAAGGTGGGAATGAAACATATAATTATAGGTGCATCTTAATCTGTTTCAGTCTCTGCAGCGACATGGACAGAGGAACCAAGACACGAGTCTCTGCACTACTCCCCAGAAAAAGAGATGCCTCTCATTATCCATCCAGATATCATTTCTGGGAAGAAGGTTACGTTTGTGTGCCCGTTGATTCTCAAGCCTGGGTCTCCAGCCCCCACACCGGACATTCCACAGAAGCCAATCAAAACGGAGCCTCTGCAAGTCTGGGTCAGCACCGCTAACGGCACCGCCTACAGCCCGTCCCCATCTGATGGAGCTGCCACTCCTGCTCAGGTTGGGGCTTTGGAAAACATCCACACACCAGAGGAGACGAAGAACAGCCTCGACATTAAACTGAAACAGTCTCATCCAGACAAAAAGTTGAAGCACGGCTGTGTGGTGCAACTGGTGGACGTGTTGAGGGGGCCAGCATCAGAGGCGAAGCTTCAGGATGCTGTGGCCAAAGGTAATGGTGATAACCGTAAAAACAATTATCCTCTGCCCAAAGACCTCCGCCGCCACCAAGGTCTTCACACCGGCCGCCGCCTCTGTTGCTTCACCCCCTGTGAAAACGGTATCTGGCGGCTTCAGGAGGTGGTCGCCCACTCCCGCGATGGATACCCTTGCAGCAACTGTGGGAAGACGTTCAAGCGAAGGAAGATTCTACGGCGGCACGAGCGCTTTCACACCGGAGAGAAACCCTATGCATGCCTGAAGTGCTCGAAGTCGTTTGCACTGAGGAAGAGCCTCCGGCGCCACTTGAGGTTCCACACTGGGCAAAGGCCACATAATTGTCCGAAGTGCGGCAAAAGCTTCCGTTTGCGAGAAAATCTGAAAGCACATCTGAGGTTTCACACTGGGGAGAAACCGTTTGACTGCGCCATTTGTGGCAAGACGTTCAGGATCGTCAGGAATCTGGAGAAACACAAACGGGGCTGTGTTGGAGTCTTTGTACCTTCCTTCAGGACAATTGCTGGCCTGTAGCCATGGAAACAGATGTTAGTGGCTGGTTTTGGTTGTTATATCACTTTCTACCTCAGACAAAAAACACTATCACTTTTCTAGATGTAATGTTTAGACAAAGAAGTTAAAGCTATGAGAAGAATTGAAACAATAATCCAGTTTCATTCCAGAAAGAATTTAACAACCAACATAAAGAGGTGCATTATGATCTGGCTGTTTTAACATTTGTACCTATACTACTGATTAGTTTTCTTCCACACATGTTCTTTGTTTATTATGCCTTGCCATATTTTGCCTATTGTGATTTTGGACCAATAGTGAGACTGAACAGTGTGAGTTGTTCCGCAACATGACACTTTTCTTTATATTTCAAATCCCTACCCATCTGGTGCCCCCCCATTGGACCTTATAACCAGAAAATGATATACGTTAGTCAACGGCAAGAGACAAAACATGTTTTGATCCTGTTTACATTTTGTTGTGAATGACACATTTGATGTTTTTCATGTGAGAACCTACTGGGATAAAACATGGGATCTTTGCTTCATCAGGAGATGTTTTCATATGTTTATACTATACTTTTTTTCACTTTATACTCATGTCTCTTACCAAAAAGGTTTAGTTTTATATTTCTGTTATGATGACTGAATGTATGTAGATGTCCTTACCTTCATGACCAAGATGTCAAAGCCTATTCATGCTGACTATAGAAATCTAGTTCTTATGTTAAAACCCTTTGGTATGACAAAAGTACTACAAAAGTACTAAAGTGTACTTATGGCCAAACAAATTTGTTCACATGTTGTCTTTTTTTGTTAATTAATCTAAAAAGTTGTTATAGTCCTAATTCATGTCAGATTTATTTTTAAACTTCTGATACTAAATAACATTGTGTTTTAATAAAAAAAATGGTGACATGTATTTTGTTGTCTGCACCCTCGAACAGCTCTCTCATAATCATCCAATATAAAAGATTTATATTTTAACTAATGTATTCATTGATCGGTTAATAGACTAATTACTCTAGCATTATAGTTCTCATATGAAGCCCTTTTAAATGTATGGTTAATTAACTACATGTCTTAAAATCTAGACAATGTGTAATTCTTTGAATAAGACTCATATGCAGTGGTGGGAAATGTAAGTAATGTAACGTTGTCAGAAGGAAAAAAGGAGTACATAGGGAAGTCATGGTTTAAAGAGGAATATATAGTAAAATATCATGATTTGTTATCTTATTTATGCTTTTTAACAATCGTAATCTGTTAAGAAACTAGAAAGTAAGGCTTCAACATAAATATACTGGAGCAAAATAACAAAACTGTCTTCCAAAATGTGGAAGAGTATCGGTGTAAAGTGGGGTCAAATATATGTTTGAGTTAACACCAGAGTTCCCATCATGCTTTGGGTGATGTAAACAGGAAGTAGTCAGTTGGCTCCGAGCTACGGGAAGCGTAGCTATTCATGTGCCGCATTTTTCAACCTAATATATAAATTTGTGTTAATTAACACCACGAAAAGTAATGCAAAATTAGCATGTTTTGTTTAGCTCTCACTGTAAAAATTGTTTTAGTTGCAGACAACAAATAATGTGATTGATATGATTGATCCTGAACGTCATATCTCTGGACATGGGAGAAACGGAGAGGGTACGTTAAGTGAGTAAACACATGTTGTATTTTCAGCAAAGCTCTGACTCGAGAAGATAATACGTTTCAGTTTATTTGGATAGTTGGACTAACCCACAGGAACCAATAACATCACAGCTCTGTGTCATGTAACCTTAGTCGAGCCATGACGGTCTGGACTTTGAGCACTTTTATTGCGCTGTTATTCGTGTTAATAGTTAGTCAGAATACACTTAGTGGTAGAAGGACTGTTCAGTGACTTGACTTCAACAACATATTCTCAAACTAGCAACAACTCAATTAAGCCCAGAAGAGTTCAGATATTTACTGTGAATTTGTTTTACACTCTGTAATAATGTCAATAAGTAAGCAATTGTATTTCTTATTTGTGTTCACTCTAATAATGACGTTTGGGCAATTGTTGTCTGTATTCAACTTTAAAACTGATATTATATTTAGAGACTCTCTTTGCTTAGACCACGCCCACCAGGAAGTACATTTATAAACATGTAGCAGTGCTTTCGCTTTGAGAATTGTGTGTACGGAAGATAGCAGACAAGTTTTACTGAGGTTGTGTTACTCAACTTTAACTTTTAAGGTAGGAACCCTTTTGCTTTTTAACTGCCAAGATCATGCGCTAAGGCTCACTGGTTTTTCAAAACAAACAAGTTTTACGAGGCAGCAGCTGAGTGCTGGACAAACTCTGCAGTTAACCCTTTACTGTGCTCTCTTTGAACAAATAGGGATCAAGTATGGAAGATACGGAGAAATTCAATCTTGAGGAGATGCTGATGTGCCCGGTGTGTCAGGACACGTTCAAGGACCCCCGACAGCTGTCCTGTGGTCACACCATTTGTATGGTCTGTCTGGAAAACATGATGGATCACTCCTCAGACGGCCCTTTCCGCTGCCCAGACTGTAGGGAATCTTTTGGACCCATCGTAGAGGTGCAGAAGAGCTACGCCCTGGCCAATATTGTAGAGCATTTCAGGGTGATCAAGAGGAGGAGGGTATGTGCTATAATGACATGACCATGACACTGTTGAGAATAAACATGGATAAATGTCTCACAAACCTTTCCCTTTTTTCAAAGCAGGAGGAGCAGACAAAAAATGTGTACTGTGACTGCTGCCCGGAGGAAAAAACCCTTGCGTTCAAAACGTGTCTGAAGTGTGAGGTGTCGCTGTGCAAAGAACATGTCAAGGACCACCTGGAGCTCCCCGTGTTCACCGGACACCCTTTGGTTAGCCCTCTGGGGGACCTCCTGGAGAGGAAATGCCCACATCACGAGGACAAGGTGCTGAGGTACTACTGCAACGCGTCCATGCGCTACATCTGCAACGTGTGCACACTGGAGAGCAAGCAGCACAACCTGGCAACCGAGGCCTCCTCTGTCCTGCGAAGACAGCTGACTGTGAGCTTCAGAAACACTGTATTACATGAGAAACATCTTGGCATCATTATGTTATTAGGAAAAAAGTTGGATTTACAAAGGAAGTTTGTTGTGTCTACACTCGTTTGTTGAACATTTCTTCTGGGAGTAGCACACGGGTAGGAGATTCCTGTTGATGCATGTTGTGTAGAGAAACAGGATTCTCTGGTTCCTCAGAATCTCAAAGTCTGACTGAAAATCTTTATGTGATCTATGGGACTCATTTCTTTTTTTGTGCGGATATGTAGGCTGTACATGTTTTACTCATTGAAACATATTGCTTACATGAAAATATAGAAAAAGCTGATAAATAATATGCTGTATATATATAACTGTCAGAGAGTTTAGAATAAGATGATTTATTTTTCAACTACTTATTCTAAGACACTTCAGGCAAAAACACAATGTTCATGAAAAGATACATTTTTTAAATTATTTTCATAATATCTGTACCAAACAAATGTTTTTTTAAGTCTGGAGAATAACATTTGTGGGCTGGAATATCTCTGCTGCTCTGATGTACTTTATCCAAAATGGTATTTTTTTAAACACATATTTACCCTTTAATAATTCAGTAGTCGATATTGCGATTTCAATCAATTGTGCGGGCCTAATTTAGACAATTGGATTTTCAGGGGTTTTAAGTAGAACTGTATTTGTGTATGTATTTAACAGGAGCACATGGACCAACACTTCGAAATGCTTAAGGCGCAAATGGCAGAATCCAGAGACAATTTGCAAAAAGAAATCCTACGTCAAGTAAGCTTTGTTTTCTTAATATCTGTTATTCTTCAACACTTCAGATGTAACATGTATTTCCCTCCTGACAGAAACAGAGAGTGATCCCCGCCGCCTCGCCACTCAACAGTGTCACAGTGGTGCTGCTCTTCCTGTGGTTCATCGTTTTGTATTACGGTAACAGATGATAAACCCTAGAACTTTTTGTGTTGTGTGTGTACGTGCACCCACTGATGTCTGTCCTTGTTTCCCACCAGCCTACAACTACTCTGTGGAAAACCAGATGCTAACAGAGGCGCTGGAAAAACAGCAGAACCGTGTGCATCACGTTTATTCCACCATTGCAGGTAACAAAAGAGGCATGCAGAAAGAAGTTGTAGGTTAACATTACATTTCAGTTAGCTGGCGCTTTTATCCAAAGTGACCTATAATAAGTGTATTCAACCATAAAGAAACAAAATTAAAAAGCAAGAAATGGCTACTGCATTAGCTTTAAAAAAAAAAAAAAAACCTTTCTTTTTGTATTGGCAGTCAACACATGTTTATCAGTGGACTTACTGCTGTCCTTATATCAATAGGGAGCTTGTTCCACCATGTCCTTATCAACAAAAGCTCATTGTGGATTCAACAACTTTAAAAACAATAACTTGTGGGTTAGACTTAGAGTATATTTCCCTAAATATTCCTTTATTGGCCTAATAATAACTCCCTATATTAATCTTAGTGCAAAACCTAAATGTGTAAGATACAAGTAATTATGTGACATTTCCTCAGAGTTTGAGCAGCTTTCTGTCTGATCTGATGCTCCACCTAAATGGCGACCTCCTTAAGAAGTGAGTTAATTTGTATAATCATTTTTCCTCTTCGTAGAACTCTTGGTAGGACATCCAATGAAAAGACACAAACCTCTGGAGACAGGAGAAGCCACAGGAGACGATCTGATAGAAAATTGGAATGGAAATGTCAGTTGAAGAGAACACTTTGTGTTGGAATACATTTGCTATCCTGATGGAGGTGCTATAATCGGTCTGACTATGAAGAAAACCATTGTGTTGCCTTTTAACATCCTGGTTTTGGCCATATACGTATGGGATATGATGTTAACATGATTATTCTCGTGACTTGTCATGATTCTAAAATGATCCGATTTGAGGCTGGTCTGGATCGTTTCTGTAATGGCTAAGTTGCTTCAATATTTGAAGATTCACTTTTTGATTTCTGGCTGCCTTAATTGTGCCTCGTTTACTACTCTGGCTTTGGCTTGATCAAATCTAATTTCCTTTATGTAAAGTCCTGTTTTAAGTACTAAAGTAACACAGCTTTAAGAAACTAAGTCAAGAGAGAGAACACTCATTTGAGCACACCTGCCGTTTTATTAAGAAAACATTTAAGTCGAGCATTTTTTAACAACAATGAAGAGAATGTTTTACAAAAAAAGGGAAAGGCAGCATCAAACCAAAAAGGCTTCTAAGGCCTCCTAACCAAGGTATACACAGTAGAACATGTTTTTCCTTAGCATGTAGTAAAGACAGAATTGTTAGTTCAGAGACATAAAACAACATTTCAAATCAGTGAGAACTGTACAATCACGTCTTAAACTGCTGGAAAAAGGTTGAAATGGTGGTCCAATGTTTTACAATAAACAAGTATAAAATGACTGGTATGGCCTTCATTTGAAATAAAAAAACGGAGAATACCAGAGTAACTTTGATAATTTATTGTGATCTTTTCTTTAGCTGCCTTGACGTCTCAACTAAAAGCTGTACACATAATCAAACATAACACTACATTATTTCAAAATATTAATATTGAATCCTTGTTTAGTAGCATATACTTGTAACTGTCAGACTTGTAGTAGAAATCAGAGAAATGCATGCTTCTGTGCTGCATTGGTACTGCAGTCGTCTTTCAACTGTTAACACGTGTCCTATTTTGTTTTGATGATGTGCAGCAGCTGCTCTCTATTTCACCATGGCCTGATTCCGGAATGAGCACCACGCCCTGAATATGTTTCTGAAAAACATAAAAAAATATATTTTAGAAAAGGTTTTTCTTTTATACACTTCTGAACAAAATCTTGAGACTTCGGGAACAATGACAAGACTTCTCTTTTCGCACTGATGGATCGTAACTAGGTTGTAAGTAGAGCTTCAAAATGCAAAAAGAATAGAGAGCAGGGAATTTAAACTCAAAAGTTTCAGACCATAAAAAAACAGAACTTAAAGTGTTGAAAATTAACCGAGTAATGAGGAGCCCCACTGTTGTTGTTGATAACTTCAAAAATGTGTTTCGGCATGCATGATGTGAGTGTTTCCTGGAGGCTGGTGGGAACGTTGCTCCATGTTGAGAGGATGGCTTCACAAAGGGCATCCACGGTCTGGAACTGCCTCCGTTTTTATAAACTTCCCTTCCATCCATCCCCAAACGTTCTCAATGGGATTTAGATTAGGGGAACACCAAGGATGGTCCAAAAGAGCGGCGTTATTCTCCTGGAAGAAGTCCTTCATCAGGCAGGCGTTGTGAACTGCAGCGCTGTCCTGTTGAAAGACCCAGTCATCACAAACTAGGCCCTCCGTCAAGAGGGACGCCCGCTGCAACCTCTCCAAATAGCCAGCTGCCGTTTGACGCCCCTTCACAACCTGAAGCTCCATTGTGCCATTGAAGGAAAAAGCACCCCAGATCATGATGGAGCCTCCACTGTGCCGCGTAGACAACATCTCCTTGCCATGCCAGTTGGAAGCCATCCGGACCATCCAGGTCAGAGAATAAAACGTTCTTCCACCTTTCAATGTCCCATGTTTGGTGCACCCTTGCAAAGTCCAGACGGGCACGTTTGTGGCGTGGGAAGAGACGTGGCCTTCAAAGACGTTTTTTTGTTCTTTAAGCCCTTCTCTCGCAGACGACATCTCATGGTTATTGGGCTGCGCGCAGTCAGCATCCATAATGGCCTTAATTTGGGTCGAGGATTGGCCTGTGTCTTTACGAACCGCCCGTAGGATCCTCCGGCTCAGTGCAGGTTAATTTCTTTTGGGTCTTATCGCTTGACTTTTTAGTGCCGTAACCCTCTTCTTTTAAGAAATGTAAAATTACCGCCTTACCTCGACAGCAACAGCGCATAGGGATGGGTACCGAGCCCCGGTATGAAAGGGTACCGTTAAGCTCAAACGTTATCAGTCTTTTTATCGGTACTGGAGACATTTAAATATATGTCATATGTATTATTGCTACACAAACATTATATTGCAGTTTTAGTTTCGCCAACTCCGTTACTAAAAATGCAAAAAGACTGCAAAATGTGTCTATGATTATTTTTAGTATTTTTGATCTTTCCAATCCAGACGAGAGATCTCTCTCCCCCGCCTGTGTGGGAGGGGGCGGGGCAGTTTACACACGTGCAGCTGCTACATGCAGCAACACATACACGGCGGAGAGAACTAAAAGCTCCAAGGTGTGGTTAAACTTTACCCGTCTCGATGTGGACTAAGCTCGTTGCCAAAAGTGCAATAAGAGTTTAGCATTTAAGGGCGGTAACACGAGCAATTTGTCGAAACATCTTGCTAAAGTGCACCACATTCAGACGGAGAAATGCACCGTCTTCGACTGTCTTTCTAGTAGCGCTGTAGCCCCTTCCACGAGTAGCGCTTCCACGTCAGGTATGTTATGTATACCTTAAAGTGGACCTATCATGCTATATTTGAATAATATAGTGTAGGACCATACCTATATAAGGCATATTTATACTATTTATTTTTCAAAATACCAAACAGATCATGCATTTTAGCCATTCCTCATTTTGCTCAATTCAACACTGTCTTTTCATGTGCTGATTCTGTGAGAACAGGACCATCTACAGGCCTGGCGTATTTACTACAGCGTCTCCAGCGCTTTCGAACGGCAATGTCCGTGGCTGTCTCCTCCTGATTGCTGGAGTTGGCCCAATAGAGATAGCGCCACTTCTGTGACGTCACAGAAGTGTTCAAATCTGGATCAGTCGGAATCAGATCCGTTGCAGCCCCTTTTTAAGAGATTTGGGTATGGAGGAAAATAGAGAGGGTTGTGTTTTCTGACACTTGGTGAGTTCCCTGGAACACCGGGGACACATATTCATGTATAAAAGACGTACAAAAGTGCATTTTGCATGATAGGTCACCTTTAATCTTCCTCCAGAAAAACCATTAGGCCTTTTGCAGCATGCCTGTATGCCCCATCTGTGTCTCTCTGTGCCACTGTGTTACTGCTGAAAATACTTCTGTTCTGTAAGTTCACATTATTTACAATTTGTTTAATTAATTTACCTTTTTTTTTTTTTTTAGACAACCGATAAGAGTACCGTTAAAGGACCGGATCGATAAAAGTAGTAGTAACGTTAAAACCTTAACGATACCCATCCCTAGTTGCGATAGGCCTTGCTTGTGCAGCTCAACAATCCTGCCACGTTCAAAGATAGAAAGCCTTTTTGCCTTTGCCATCTGGAGGTCATGACAGTGTAAAAACCTGATTGAAAATTTCATGAGATTTTTGTGCAGATTTTGACTTTTTGAATAAGGCTATGGTCTTAAACTTTTGATCGACCGATGAACAGCCTGTTTGAGTTTAATTGCAGTTTTCATTAAATTGCCTAGTCTCTATTTTTGGTCTCTTGTTCCTGTTTCTTCTTTTTGCATTTTGAAGCTCTACTGACAACCTGGTCACGGTCCACCTGTGCGAAATGCAAATTCTTGTAATTTCCCCCCCGGTCTTAAGATTTTGTTCAGGAGCGTATGTGCTGAAAGCAAAATTAAAAGCATGTTTATAAACGTGTACAAACCTGCAGTGAGTGGCCACACATTCGTTGCTGCAGTATTCCTTGTCCCAGTCGTCGCTCTCCACCGCGGGGTTGCTGCAGCCCGTCCTCACACACACACTCCCCACAGCCGCCACATCGCTGGACCCATTCACCTCCATGTCCTCCTGGAAAACAGTTGGGAGAGCAGCATCAGCATGGCTACAGTACTGTGTTTCTGTACACTGATTTTTCCTTGTGCACTACGGGGACAATTTTAAGAGGTTACATTTCTAACAATTTATTGAGAATAATGCTGTGCTTTATAAATAATTTAATCTTAAACCTATTGGTTATATATAATGGATATATTCTATGTACTGAGTGGGAAACACTGCTCTGTAAGTATTAACCATTTTTAGATACTTTTGGAATGTATTTCAATTAAAGAAGGACAATTCACCACATCTATTTTTCATTTGATGTTAAAACAGGTTGTTGTTTAGAAAAAACAAACAAAAGTTATTAATATCCACTCTGATTTAAAACTAACATTATAGTTGCAGCAGAATTGAGAAGGGATCAAATTTAACATTTTCTGACTTGAGGCAGAACATGGCCAACATTTCAACAGCTTTGACCCGGTGGAACCTGAATAATATCCAGCACTTCTTAAAAATAAAGATTATGCTGCCACAACAGTGTGGTGCTAAAAAAGGTATTATTTGTATTATTATTATTTTTATTCCATCATTTGATTATTTCAGTTTTATAAATCTATTATATTTATTTGTTATTTTATGAATACCTTTTTTTTCATGCGGTTTTACAACCATAACTGTTTATTATAGCTTTTTTCGTTTTGGTTTCAAATGATATTATTTTCTTCTTATTTTGTGGCTTTTCAGTCATCTTTGAAGCACTTTGAACTGTATGAAATGTGCTATAGAAAAAAAGTTGTATTCATGGATTTAAGCTAGCTTCAAAGAACGGAAAATCTAAAATTGTGAAACAGCCAATCAAATCAAAGAGTTACTTTTGGATAAACAAACCTCACACATAAAGCATGTCAACAGATCATTTACCTCATCTGAGTGCAGCACCTCTGTAACCTCGTCGTCGTCCGCACTGCCCGACGTGTCAGCAGAGTGCACCTGCAGCGAGACCACCGCAGCCTGGGCGGAGGTGGTGGGGGTGGAGGACACGGCCATCGTGTTGGGGATCATAATGGGCAGGGTCTCTTTGCCCTGCAAGGACGAGGGAACTATTTTAATCTGGAGTGGAGGGGGAGACGTAGCCGCCATGCTCACAGTGAAGCCGCCCGAGGAGTTCCCCCCCTGCGGCTTGGCCTGTAACGGTGGAGGAGCGGGGGCCATTTGCTGGAGCCGGGGCGGGGGTGGCGCGCTCTGCATCTGCTGCAGCGGGGGCGGCTGACGAGAAGCCCCCACCACCACCAGGGAGGGGTGCAGAGCGCGGACCACCCCGGGCAACATGGTCACCACCTGCCCCCCCGCCTGCAGCAGGTGCTTGGGGATGATGATCTTGGTGACAGTCTGGGTGTGGGGGGGTGCAGCCGCTGGAGCCGGGGATTTGTTGGCCCCCGTGCGGGAACGCGTGGCCCTCTCCGGGACGTCCAGGATGATGTTGGAGGCGCAGATGTTGGTGATGGTGTTCTCCTCCAGGCTGGTGGCAATCTGGCGGTTGGCATGGTGACCGGTGTAAGGAAGGGCTGCAGGGGGCGGGTGGGACACGGGGGGAGGAGGGAGAGGGGCGGTGTCCATCTCCTCAGTGGCGGGCTGTGGTGAAGAAAAGAAATGTTGCTATTGCTTTAAAGAAGGACATTTTATTTTACAAAACGTCTTTAATGCCGTAGTTGGGATTAAACTATGGAGCTCATTACCAAATGATTTAAAGAGCTGTACCAACATCTTTAGTTTTAAGAACATTATGAAATAAGAATAATTATGGCCGTATAACTCAGTTGGTAGACCTGGCGGCCCATGTTTTGGGGCTTGGTCCCCATGCGGTGGACCCAAGGTTTGAATCCAGCCTGTGACCATTTGCTGCGTGTCTCTCCCTCTATCTCTCCCCTTAACAATGTCGCTAAAATAAAAAGGCACTGGATGCCCAAAACATTCTTTAAAAAACATATATATTTGAATAATTACACCGTATCAAGATGTAACGTAATACTTCTGGTAGATTGTTGTGTTGACTGTTTGTGTTTTTATGTTACTTCCAAAGTTCACTTCCAGCTGTGATGACAGACAAGATCATTTTGAGTGAGCTGCTGACCAATCAGAGCTCAGTGTGCAGAGTTTAAAGCGATCAAGTTATATTACAGGAAAAAGGAAATACAGTTTAAACTGCCGTTGCAGGAAAGACTGCCGGCAAAAATCACTGACTGTGTGAACGTGAACATTAATAGAATATCACCCCCCATCTTCAGAGCAATCTGACTATTATAACATTAGCGTTAAGAAAGCTTACTTAAATATCTGCACAACATAAATAACCGGATCAGAGTAACATTAAGTACAGTCTGCTGCATTGTGAGTGCAGACGTCGATGTGTCCCATTATCATTCACATCACATCATATCACATCATAATGTATCATATATTTCCTTATCTGAGTCAGCTGAGCCGTATCTGGCCGTGCAACACTCACAGTGTCACATACTGTATGCAGAAGTATTATTTTAAGCAACACATTAAGTTGACGAAACACTCGAGACAAATGTAATTAAAGTCAGATCCACTAGTGTCTTAGACGGGGCAGTGATATCATAAACCTGTTAATGTACGCATTCAAACACTTTTTCTTTTACCAGCTGTATTCACCTTGAAGGTGCAGCTATGTGGCTTTTATCCTGGATACAGTGTTTAAGTCATGGATGTTTAAAGTTTAACTTCTTCATATTTGACAAATATTATAGTTCACTTTTCATTCAGGAAGTATGACGCTGCGCTGTCAGTACGCTTCTCCATGTTTGTGATTGGTCAAATGTTGCTAACTCCGCCCCTTTCATGTGAACTCAGCCGCACAGAGAAACCCTGGCTTGAGTTACCGAGTTGATAATCAGCGTCGTAGGACCTCTTAGCGAGAGCGCGTTTGTTTTGGGTTAGTTAAGCCAGATAACTCAAACCTATCCAGGGTATGTTGAACTGGATTCGTAGTACAGGCCTCTGGAAGATTGTTGACATCCTCCTGGATCGAATTTCGTTATTTTACATTCACATTATACTTTTTGTAATTTGGATTGTCTATGTTGTAAATGTATTATCTTTTTCAAGGTATAGCCACAACACCAATTGCACATCTGTCAATCCTGGGAGAGGGATTTCTCTGTTGCTCTTTAAAACATTTCCCCCCCATTCATTGTGGGGTTTCTGTACACACTGTATCACCCCTGAGACAAATGTGTTATATTTCTTTTTGGGCTATACAAGTCAAATTTCACATGATCTTACCCGTGTGAGCTGGTTGGCTTTATACGCTGCCAAGGCTTTCAAATACTCCTTCTTGGCTGCATCAGTCTTTCTCTTATACACCTAGTGGAGACAAGTACCACCATTATAAATCATATTTCTCTCCAATTAAACTTATGTTGTGTATATAAATATGTGTTCCTATACCTGTTTCTGTTCCTCAGCCAAGCTGTCCCACATGGAGGCCACAATCTTTGACACCTCCCCAAAGGAGGCGTTGGGGTTCTGGCCTTTAATGGCTGCCTGTGTGTCTCTGAAGAACAGGGCGTACGCTGACACGGGCTTCTGTGGTTCATTCGGGTCTTTCTTCTTCCGTCCTTTCTTAGCACCCAGCGCCGCAGACATTGAGGCCGGCTTCCCCCCGCCCCTCCTGCCCGCTGCTGGAGCCACTGAAGACGTGAGAGCAGGGTGGGAGGACATGTGGGCGAGGGAGGAGAGATACAGGGGGGAGTCTACAAGCACACTCCTCTGAGGAAGGATAAGGAAAATGGAAGAGAGGGGAAAGTAGGTATTAGCTGTAGGCTCTTAAACGTCAAATCCAAAATGTGAACAATAAGTAAACATTAACATAGGCAGGTAAAGCCCTCACCTTGAAGTCATCCATGTCCTCATCCTGCAGCGAGCCGGCTGGGGATGGTGTTGCACAGAGCGCCTGGTCCAGTGTGTCTGAATGATGCCCGATGCCGTCCCCCCCGAGACCCAGTGCCAACTCCGCCGGGTTAATGGTGCTCAACTGGCTGCTTCCCAAAAGACCATGGCTGATGTCCCCGAGTTGAACATCAATGGTCATGGGGGATGAACTGCTGAAATGTGAACCGCTGGAACTCCCAAGTTCCTGCAGGGGGATGAGAACACACAAAGATGAAAACATTTGCAAATATAAACCACTTATGGATATCTGTTTGAGGGTCCACGGGTAGAGCGCTCACCAGAGCAGAGGAGCTTAGCAGGGCCCCCCCTCCGCCCTGGCCCATTGCCACAAGGTTCAGCTGCTCCAGGCCTTGAGACCCGGAGTTCACATAAGTGGAAGCGAAGGAAGGGTCATTGGCTGCCACCACCAGGTTGCTGACAAGGCTCCGGGATCCTGGAGGCCCAACGATGCCGTCTGACCCATCTGTCATCTCATAGTGGGAAACTCCATCATTGATCCTCAGACGGGGGTCCGGATCCAGGGAGATGGGGGGAATCTCAAACACTTCATCACCGAGACTGGGAGTATGGAATGTTTGCTGCATGTGGGGAAAGAAACAGAGCACATATTGAGTTTTCATTAAACTAAAACACATGTAAAGATAAACACAGTGAAGATGGTTACACTGCACTAACATGATACTTGAATAAACTCCCTCACCTCGGCAGACAAGAAAGGGTGACCCGCTCCACTGATGGTGAGATAAGTGTCGCCGCCTTCTGGAAACTGAAACAAACCGTTAGCATGAAACTAAGTCATGTACATCTTCGACATGAATACAAGTTATAGCTGTCAATTTGAGATGAATACTTGTTTACCTTGTTTTCCTCAGAGTATCCGCCATATGCTTGTGTGTCCAAAAACTCCGAATCATTTTGAGCACAACCATCCGAAAGAGAATAAAAATTCAGGTCCATTTTGAGAGGATTTACTTACATGTAAATAAACTATCGCACACGTTGTATACTTGTTTGACAAACTGAACTTCTTAACCACCTACTCATTCAAGTATAATGTTCCAACATTAACTAAAACCGCTAGCTGGAGTTAGCGGCTAGCTAGCTAATCCCTCCCGGTTTGCATAACGTTACGGTGGATGAGATGATGCTAAACTAGCTTAGCTTCGAAGCCCTTGGCAGAACTAGGACACTTCAGTATTTCGAGGCTGTTGGAAGCCAAATAATCCATATAGTAGCAAAATTATACGTTTTAGCCCCCCGGGGAGCAAAGTTTACAGGAGACCCAGCCTGTTTTATACAGTATGGGGGCCCAACACATTCCCATTCATATGCTGGTGTGATGCTACTACCATGTCCTAGTAGCTAGTGTCGGGTTCACGGTCTGTGGGAAATATTGTGATTGCCTCATCAAACTCATGAAACGCTAGTGTTAACCGTAAATGACCTAAATTATTTGCTTTGTGTCGCCTATGTGACTTGTTAAGCCACAAACAACTAGTATTATTAAGCAAAAAGCTTAAACTGTTTTCACACCCGTTTTTCTTGTTTTAACGTTTTGTTAACCAGTAGAATACGAAATAAAAGACTTATTTCAATTTACATTTGAAGTAAACTACGGAGGCCCCTAAGGGTTAAATAGCAGGAAACAAATTGTGATTATTTTTCACATAGTACATTTCGTTTTGTGTTTGCATACAGTTGCCATGCTGTTACATTTATGTGTTCGTTAATTTAGGCCTGCATAAATCTATCATTATTTTAAGTACAGTACGTGTAAGTATCAAAGCAAATATTTTTGATTTGCATATAAAAACAAGTGACATGTTACTTAAAAGGCTATAACAAACCTGTAAGGGTCTGTAAAATAGGTACGCAAATATACAACTACAAAACTTGCCTTGAATAATATTAGTTTATTTCATTATTTATGTTTTTATTTATTTTCCTTACCTTCTGCAGCCATCTAATGGTATTTTTGAATGGGTGAAAGATGCATTGGTTCTTATTGTCAACATGTAATATTGTGATCTACCTGTGAAATATTTCACTTAATTCCTTGACTTCACTCCACTCCAATTGAATGCTACAATCACATTTGGGTTGGTTTTTGTACATTTGTTGACCTTTAAATAACATTTATCACATGTATTTAATATAATATATTTACTGTTTGAAAGCAAGATTAGTAAGGGATTAGTTATATTTTGAATATAGTGGAAGAACCCAATAACATCTCAGCCACCATGTTCCAGGAAAATCAATAGATGTAGAACATGTATTGTATATTAGCGAACTTTAAGCAGTTCATATCTACTACTATCAGATACTTCATTGGTCTCAAAACATGTTGGTTTTGTGTACATAACTGGCATTAATAAATTGTAGTTCAAAATGAATGGAAATCAGTTTAGCTCCTATGCAGTATCCCCTGCTGTGAAAAAGACACAACATATATATTATATTGCTTTGGCTTGATGAAAGTTTACAATAAAACACACAAACCTGCTTTCACTGTAGATTGCTGTTATTCATTTCACAGATACACTCAGATCATAAAACAAGAATAGTAACTCACTGCCGTCATCTTTGTACCACAGTACACAACTGATCAGCTCTACATTGTACAATACACCCAACCTCCTAGCACTGCTTCAGTAACTAATACACCACTTCCCCCCCCTCCCCCTCCCAGAGTGAAAACAATAACAGTACACCCACGCACTGGATCCCCTTTTAGTTCACAGTCTTGTCAGGACAGTAGATATGACCAAACAAGATTGGTGGTGGTGGTGGTTGGGGGGGGGGGGGGGGTTGGGATCTGGATCCGCGCTTCTGCTCAGTACACGTCCAGTTGCATGTAGCGCTTAGAGGACCAGCATTGAGGTCATTTGATAAGAAAAGGGCATCTGTACAGCAGGGGTCCCCTTTTGGTCATGGCTGGGAATGTCATGGGACAGGAAGAGGAGGAGAATGATGAGTCCTGAAATAAGAAAGCTCAGCTTTTTGCCATTTTGTCAGAGGTCAGAGGAGGAGCAAGGAGAGAAAGATGGAACACAACTGTGATGACGAAAAAAGAAAACAGATGGGTGCAAACCTGCTCCTTTCATGGAAAAAATCTCTATATAAAATAATGAATAAAAGTAGCAACGAAAAAAAACATTCATCTGTAATTTGAAACATAATATGGTCAAAATAAACGACGAGGAATAACATGATTCATTGTTGAGAAGGGGACTACGTCCAATGTGTGCGGGAAGGGGGGTTCAGTCAATCCTCTGAGCTCGATGAGGAGTCGGAGTCCTTCTGTGCTATGATGACATCGTCCAATAGCGCCTCTTGATCGGAGCTGTCGTAGTCGCCTTGGGAAAGGCTGTCGCCGCCCTCCATTTTAACGTCAAAGTCTGGACTGGTGAGGAAGTGGTGGGAGGTCTCCAGGTCCTCCTCGTCCATCATGTAGGCTCCGTCTGACACCAGGGTCTCCTCTTCAACCCCGTCCAGGTTGGGGTCTTCGGTGGTGGGCTCTGGAGTGTGGTGAAGGTGGTGGTGATGGTGATGGTGGCGGCGGCGGCTTTTCTTCGGGAGCTCCGAGTGCTCACTCAGCAGTCGGTGGAAGAAGGTCTCGGGCAGGAAGCCCTGTGGGAAGAATAGATATTGTCAGAAACACCGCAAAGTCTATAATGAAGAAACAGTTAGGAGGGTGGGATTTCATCAGATACCTCGATATGATAAATGATTATTGATAATGTGGATACTGGCCAAGTGGTTAAAGATGAAAATGTAATCTCGTAAAAAGCCGTAACGTAGCCTTTTGATGCTCATTTTCAGGTTCATATTTTGTGCCTCTACTGTGACATGTTTCCATGCTTTAGTGTTCAAAAAGCTCTTTATTTTTCTCATATGCTTTTCACCCTCTGTCTGAAACCAGAGCCTAGTCTTCTCTGATTGGTCAGCCGACCCGGCTTTGTTGTGATAAGTCAACCACTTAGAAATGTCCAGCCCCTAAGCCTATCACGTACAATGTGTTGGAGTGCTAGCGAGTGTTACATATTGATGTCACTTTGTTACAGAAGTAAACAAAGGACTTTACTCAAAGTATTTTGAAGTGAGACCTGAACACGTGTCATGAGTGACAGCTGCTTTAGTTTGTCTGCATGGAAACATATTGGGTGTGCAACATTATTTTTAACCACATTTTCATCTAGAGCAGGGGAGATTCCCAGTCGATCGCGAGATGTGTCTAAAAATAGAACAACAATATTCTGTTTTATCGTTAATGTCCTATAACATAATCTTCCTGTGCCAGAATAATGCACTTGAACGCATCAAAGCTTTGTGATTGGCGTGACCCCATGTGTCGGGGTGTGGCTGGTGGGCAGTGGGCACTAGTTAGCTGATGTTGTCCGTGGCAACAGGAGTGACAGTCCGCACACACACAAGACCGCAATTATGGCAGAAGCAAAAAAGCCTGAGACTGCCAAGGCACACNTCGGTCTCCTGTCCTTTCTGAAAGTCATAAAGCTTACATTAGTCATTTAGATTACTTATGTCCTCAATTACCATGGGATTACTGAAACCACCATGAATTAAAGATAATTCATGGTGGTTTCAGTAATCCCATGGTAATTGAGGACATAAGTAATCTAAATGACTAATGTAAGCTTTATGACTTTCAGAAAGGACAGGAGACCGACAGGTGACTATCAATGATTGTCAACTGACAGCATAATGAGTCAAAGGACTAGCAGCAGCAGCATGATGTTGATGTTGAAGAGCCTTTTCTTATCAAGCTCCATTTTTGTGGAATCAGCTTCCAGTTTGTGTTCGGGCGGCAGACACCCTATCCGTTTTTAAGAGTGCGCTTAAGACCTTCCTTTTTTGATAAAGCTTATAGTTAGGGCTGATTAGATTCAGCCCCTAGCTTTGCTGATATAGGCTTAGTTTGTTGGGGGACATCTTACTTCTTCCTTCTCTCTGTCTATACCTGTGTACTCTCATGTTCCGATTAACCCAGCTTCCCCAAATTTCTTTCTTTTTGGTGTCTATATACGCCGGGATCCGGAGTCATGGATGATCCTGCGGTCCTGTGTCATGGATCGCGAGTCCTGGATCTTGAGTCGTGGGTGTGGTCCTGGATCATAAGTCCTGGATGGATATCCTCGTGGATTCATCTTCCTATTATACACACATACATTTCCAAACATTTGGACTACCTATGTTGCAAATGTATTATCTTTTCAATTTACACACGGCATCTATTGCACGTCTGTCCGTCCTGGGAGAGGGATCCCTCCTCTGTTGCTCTCCCTGAGGTTTATCCCATTTTTCCCTTTAAACTGTGGGTTTTCTCTGGAAGTTTTTCCTTGTACGATGTGAGGGTCTAAGGACAGAGGGTGTCGTATTTTCATACTGATATTCTGTACAAACTGTGAAGTCCTCTGAGACAAATGTAACATTTGTGATATTGGGCTATATAAATAAACATTGATTGATTGATTGAGTCTATTGAGTCTATTTTTCGATGCGAGGCGTTGCAGAGGCCACAGCCACTGTTGAACCACTGTTTCACTTTGCCCACAACCTCTGGCTCACTTGGCCCCACAGCCAATTTTGGAATCAAAACTGTCTAATTTAGTCATTAAGGTTAATGTTTAGCTAAATGATTCACATGGTTTTACACCTTGCTAACTAACCAACCAACATTTATGATACATATTTTGAGGCCTGGATACATTCGCTTTGACAAAACAGTAATAGTAACCGACATGTTGAACATTCACTTTGACAAGCAAAACATGGTTTATTGTAAAAAACAAAACATATTTACCACTTAACCATGTGCTTCTCTCCATCACAGCTAAATAAAAATGATGTGTGCTTCCTGAATTCATGGTCACATGACAACAAATGTGCACAGTTCCCTAGATAATGCGGGAGGGTCAACTTACTCACTGGCTCATCTTACCCCACTCTCCCCTATACTGTATGTATAGTTGTGAAGGTATATCAATACTTAAAATTCACACATACTCACACACCATTACAAAAATAATCACAATAATGTTATTTCTATCCAAGTTGTCATTTATTTAAGACTTTACAGTAAGTTAAATTCCTCTTGGTACAAGAATAGAAAATAGCTGTTTTCATAATCATCATCGTAGAAAACATCCATATGATGTACAGCACTTTCAGTGTACAGCGTTACATTGATTTCACAGAGTAGGCTGGTGGTACTTAAAACCCATCAGAAAAGCCTGCTAGCACCCATGGGTCGGACTTCATTTGTTTCGATACTGCAGCAAACAAGAAACTAAGGGAACAGATAAAACACATTAAGACTACAACAGACTCCATATGTAGACTAAGACATAATGCATACAAAATTGCAACCCTTCCAGTACTTTGTAAAATAAAAACTTTAATAATACAAAAATCAATAGCAATAGATGGCATGGTTTGGAAAGAATTTCTTCTTTTATTATACTGGATAGTGTTACATTTAAAAATAAAAGTAGTGTGGGATCTTACTTAGAAATAACTTTGTTACATAGAAGATTACTCAACATGTAGGGAAGTGGGATAAACGATTAGTGGAATATTGTTCTGGTGAGATGCAGAGAGGACGATGAAAAGATGAGATACTAATAGTGACTGCCGAGTTCAACACAATAACTAGTTACAAAAGAAGATGATTTGATAGAGTATGGCAGCTATGATGTTGACTCTTGATACTGTGTTGGTCAGACTTAAGACTTAATGATTTAATAATCATCATCATCGTCATCATCATCGTCGTCATCATCATCATCATCATCGTCGTCATCATCATCGTCGTCGTCGTCGTCGTCGTCATCATCATCGTCGTCGTCATCGTCGTCGTCATCATCGTCGTCGTCATCATCATCATCGTCATCATCGTCATCATCATCGTCATCATCATCGTCATCATCGTCGTCATCGTCATCATCATCAGGATCGATTTTACCTGACAGAGCATCCTCAATCCAGTCTTCCAGCTCATCTACAGATGGCAAATCATCCCCATCATCCATGTCCATCCATACGCTGTCAGCCTTCAGGGTGAAAAGCATACAAAAAAATCCCTCAGGTGTGACTTCTGTGAAGAGGCGAAAGTCTTCAAGCAACCATGCAGAGTTTTTGACTTCAAGTAACTGACTTTAAAAGCGTCTCAAAATATATTATATATATTAATATTATAATTAAGGATCTATAAGAGTGTGGCAAAACACAGATCTATGACTAAAGTACCAAAAATATCACTCACATCATCAGCATCGACAACACCAATCTGTGGGTGGGACAGGTCTATTCCAAAAGTCTTCTCCCAGTGTGGCAGAAGCTGCAAGGACAGGTATTTTTAAGTATGCTTAGTCATTACATCTCAGTTAACTGCGAGTCAGAGAGTACACCAAGTAGTTCCTCTGATTTCCAGTTTTGCATAATTGCAGGGTTTTATATTCTTACCAGGGGGAAGTCATCAGGGTCAATCCAGACAATGCTAAGGTCAGGGTTATCTGTGTTATCCTCTGCAACTTCCTTCAGGATCTCAAGGAACTCGAAACCATCTGAGGAGTGGAAAGAACAACAGTGAAACTACAAATTAAACTATCATAGTGGTGAATCAACATGGTGGACAAACCATGGAAGGATGTATTATCAGATCATTGTATTACTTGGCCTTCATTCTCCAGCAGGCACTATACAGAACAATGGCCAGTCTAGTTTATTTTTGGCTTAAACATCAAACCATACAAATTAAAAAACTTTTCCAACCCCTTTGCTGCCCCATGTAACTCGTTCAGGGTCCTGTACCTGGGTCAGACTCCTCTGCAAAGGCAATGATATGTTCACCCTCAACATCGTCGTCCTGTGGAAAAGAACAAAGACAAACTGAACCAACTGAGGAGAACTATCCAAAGAATTTTATAAACGGTTCTGGAGGTTGAATCTCATCAAAGCATCTTCATAGAAGAATAGTTTGACAAAAACAGTTCTTACCCAGATCTCGTACATGTTGTGTGGCTGCAGCTTCCTTAAGGTTGGTCTTGAAAGGCACAGGGATATTTTATTAGGCTTTTTATATATTTATAAATAATATGTACAGTTTAGGGCATTGCGTTAATTGGATTTACCTGTCGTTATCCTCAATGAAATCGACCAGCTCTTCCTCAGTGTAAGGTTTTCCTGGGATGACTATTGGATCATCAATGAAGGGTTCATAGAAGTCTACCTCATTCAGCTTCATTTCCAGAGCCTTGGCAACCTATAACACAATCAGATGATTATAACCAACAACTGAGCATAAAGGAACTGGGAACCATGAGGGCATGGCAACACGTGTATGAAATGACATTCACCACCTGTTTGCTTTCATTCTATGCAATTTGCATATTTTTTCTATGTGGAGTTCAACTTTGGCCAATTAGGCAATTATTTGCCTCGGCAGGCAAAGGTCATTCAAGCACGTGTTGCTGTGCCATACAGACGTGTAAAGTAAAATGTGACACCTTTCATAGTTGATAACCTTCTCTAGGTGGTTCCCTAACTTTGCAAGAACCTCAAATTGCTGAGGTTAGGAAAGGTCGTCAGGCAGCAAGTCTTGCAATAATTTTCACAAGGTTTTGTGAATCAAAGTTACCATCTAGATGCAAAAGCCTACAGCCTAGAAGTCCAATAAGAAGTAGTTTCTAGATATAACAACTGTAAACTCTGCATCAAGGAACTTTGATCTTTTTCCATCACTACATTTACCATCAATTCTGATTGGGCATATAAGAGCATTTTACCTTTAATGGTTTATAACTGAAAACTTTTGTTCACAAAATCAGTAAACAGTTTAGTTTGTATTATAAATTCAAATTTTGTTTATCAATGGTCAAATGCCATATAGACCCCAACTTCCTTATGGAGTGCCACAAGGCTCAATATTTGGCCCATTGCTTTAAAAATAAAAACGGTGTTTCAATTAAAATAAGTTTATCCTAGTGACTAATCCAGAGAGGAACATTTTAATTGTTTTAAGAATTGATTTGGTTCTATGACCAACAGACTCTAATTTCGGCAGCTGCAGACAACTGTTTTAAGAAAGAAAAACATAATAAAAACTTTAACAGCACCAAATAACATAGAGCCAACGTTAATCATCAGCTCATTATAGAAAATAAGATGAATCAATTAACACTCGTTCATATTCCACCCAGTCTTATTATAGTATTTTAAGTGTGTCTAATTACACTTTTTACTCACCTTAGGGCTGAATGTGGCAAAGAACTTGATGTGAGGATGGAACTCTTCAGCAGCATCGGCAAAAGCCAGGAAATCTGAAATGTTATAGGCATCCATCAAGTTGTTTCAGTAGATCGGTTCCTGTATGAAACATTTATCAATGTCGACTTGTTGCCCTCTTCATTAATGTAGCTTCTAGTGTGCACACATGAAAATCACCTTAAAAATCAAAACAGGTCTGCAGCTCAAAGTTAAATCAAGCAACCTGAGCCTGGTCTCTGTTGCACTTGCTTGATATGAAATCATGAGACATTTTGTTGAAAAGCAACTGTAATAAAAGAAATGAAACACAGGTTATCAGTTCATCACAGTACAGATTCTTACGTTCTGACTTGTGACTCTTAAAGTAGCCCACCAGTTTGATGTCCTCTTCGATGTTTTCAAAGCCTTTCAGTTCCCTACTGTTGTCAATAATTTCCACTGGGTCCTCAAGAACCTATTAAGAGTCATGGAGGAGAAAAGAGGGGACAATGGAGTTGAAGGTGACTTGGTTTAAGAGACTTTTCTAAAAAAAGAGGCAGGCTATTAACTGGGAGATTATATCCTCACGAACATCAAAGATGAACTCCACAAGAGTGTCTGCTGCAAACTCGCCATCATATTCTATGACTTCATCGTCGGTGAAGATGTAGACACTGTCCGACTCATCGAGATCTGGAGAGAAGAGAAGAAGCCCAGACTGGAGCAAAGGTCACAAATGGCGAATCCTTCCTATATCGTTTTTTTGTATCTTGTATCTTCCGTAAAAACAGTAAATACTAAAGTTAAGCAGGCCATATAATAGTCATTGGAGATGAGCTGAGATTCTGATACTGAGTGGTCTCATCATTTTTTCATGGTTAAATAAAGGCTACAAACAATCATACACAGTGTAAAGTTACAAGCTTGCAGCTGTGTTGAGTTTTTTTGTAGGTTTACCTAATTTCTTTGCAACGACTTTGTCAAGCTTTGCATCAATGAGTCCGACTCCAATATCCTCATCATCAAACTCATCCAGGACCTGGGCTGCAAGCTGTAAAACAAAGAAACCGTCATATAACATCGGACATGAATTGTCAGTGAAGTATCTATAAGTCTATAAATCATAGAACACAAGCCTGCAATAGTGTCCATATATCATGCACAACTATACCTTTTTAACAAAGTTGTCTCACTCAATATTTTCATTACCATAAAAGCCTGCTTTTCAGAGCGCTGCTTATGCACTTTCTAAATCTGTATGAAACTTGAACCCTCATGACTGACAGTTTGTTCCACCAATGGCAGTGCAGCATTCACAGCCTTACTACATTGAGGAAGTTGTTTGAGGGTTGTCTCAAACTCTCAAACACACACTCAAACATAAACACACATGGGTGCACACTAATGTCAGAGATCTTAAGCAGCTGCTGGGACAGGCATTCAAAGTTTGTCTCATGGGTCTATCCGGCAGGTTGTTGTGCACAATGCTTTAATTTGATTGGTAGTTGCGGAGGTGAGTTACAGTATACAAATTATACATTGTACTTGTGATACAGATACTTGTGTAGAAATAATTTGATTAGACAGTGTGGAAAAGCAATGATCATTTGCAATGTTTTTATTTTTTATACAGATTATTATGTGTAGTTGCATTAAGACATTCAAGGTTGTTTATCTTGACGTTACTATTAAATACGAATTATTTGATTTTAATTATCCGGTTGTTGTCGTAGATCCAATTTGAAAAGGATTTCATATCCTTATATCTACAAGTCATCTAAATATAAAACATGCAAGGTTGCCTTTAGACCTTGGTGTATCCACCGTCATGTGGCTGATATAATTTCTTCACAGTAACTGAACCTAACAAACTACATGTAAAGTTACCAACAATCTCAATATCTGGGATGGGATTTTAGAATTGGATCCTCATGTTTTTCAACTACCCAAAATGCAAAACGCACAACAGCTGTACAATTTTCATTTTTAAATATTTAAATTTTCTGGAGAATACAGGCCCTCTAATATAAATGGAAAACATTTGGAAATTCACACAGAGACCCCAGTCAGAATGTTGGGCGACCTCAACGATCAATTTTGTCTTTGCCTAAAGTAAATAAAACCCGTAATTACGACCTCCTCATTCCTATCATGTCATATTCCATATAACTTTCCCAAACAGTTTGGCCCTGACCTCTGAAATGTTGAGTCCTTTGCTGCCGCCTCTTGCTAATAATAAATCCCCATCAAATGTAAATCATAATACATTCATAAGGAGAAACACAAGCCTTCAGGGAGCTCGACCCGCCACAAAACATCTCGGGATAAATATAGCGCCAGAAGCAACACCAGCCCAGGGACTATTTTGGCGAGGTGGCGGTGATGCTCAGCGCCCCGGGATCCGCTGACAAGTACAGTACTGCCAGAGTGTCAATCACAGCGGGGAGCTGAGCCGGCACTACTGATGCCAGGACCTCCAGAGCTGGCCTCCAGCCCTGAGACCAAGCCCCAGCACTCCCATACAGAGACAGCAGAGGCTGGTGAGATGATGTGATGTGTATTAATGTTATCTTTCTAAATGTATAGTACTATCCCTCCAATTTTATGTATTGGTTTGCATTGCAAACAACTATAATTTGTTGTTTGATACATTTATTTTTGTGTTTTAGGGTGTGTTGAGTGTTGGTTACATATCCTATGTCCAAATCTGTATTTGAATTTGGTTGTAATTGCCAATACTTTTTTGTACCCAATGTCAATTCTAAAAGAAGCCCCCCAGCAATACTTGCAGCTCCCCAACAATGCATCAAGCATATAAGGTTGCGTATTTTACTGAACACTGTGAAGTGACTATGCCAAATCCCTTAAAATGTTGTTGTCACATGATCCAGTGCATATATAATTTAAAAGCAAACTTTAATTTCGACAAGAGATGACAAGAAATGAAAATACAACTTTTCCTGGGAAAATGCTGTATGAGTGTGTGACATTTGATCTTCAGTTTTTTTTCAAGTAACCCAAGAATCTAGCCGGGTCAGTTGAGGTTTGATGCGTTCGTGAGCTGATACTAAAGGCTTGCTGGATGATGATGTAATGTCTCTGTGAGGTATGTGAACAAACTGCTGAGCATCCAGCCTGACAGGAGGCCTGAGATGTACTGACAGAGGGTGCATAAGGTCCATCAACTCTATCACACAAACACCTCCAGTCTGCACCGTCTGCACACACCGAGCAGGGAGGCGTCACTAAGCCCCGCCCCCTGCTAATATAACACACACACACACACACACACACACACACACACACACACACACACACACACAATGAAAACAAGCTAGTGACACATTTTTGAGACTTAATCTTTCAGCATTTCTGATCCAGCAAATATTTGTTCCCCCTTATAGCATCACATTTGAAATCTTGCAAAAAATCCATGTATCTGTTACCATATATTCTTAACCCTAACTGTAACCACAAATGTACACCCTTACCCTTTTTCGCTAAGAACCTAGTAACCCATTTGCATCTAATAATGCTTCAAATTCTGTGGAACCTAACAAAATAAACTCTATCAAAAAACTAAATCTACTTGAGACTACAACTTTTAATAGCAAGATTGTGTAATGTTTCTTTGTGCTTTGCATTATGAATCCAGCATGCAGCTTTCTCATCAGTACCCCACCCATAGTTCCCATCCCAACCCACCTCAAGGGTCAACTCTTCAATGTCAAACTGTCTCTGGGCGACGCGGCTGGATCCGGGATGGTCATGGTAGTACACCACCATGACATCGTACTTCTTCATCACAGACTTATAGTTCTTGGCGTTGAGGTTGTGGACGCGGTCCTTGCCATCGTAATCAGGGAAGTCCAAGCTGTCCTTGGCCAGTGATAGCGTCCCGATGGACAGCAAGACTGCCACAAGCACCCAGGTCCACTTCATGGCTCCTCTCTAAGATATTGAAGATGTACTTACAGTTTCAGCAAGAAAAAATTGGGGATAAAAACGAAACACTTTGGTGTAAGTATGAAGAACTCCTTCCAATCCGCATCACCCAGAAGAGAGCAAGACCAACTTTTGCATCCACCTTATTAAAAACCGCACATGGGCAACTGGCAGTGGGGCGCAGGGTGCAAGAGGGTTGGGCTTAGCTTGACATAGGTATATGTCTATGTGGGGTGTAATCAGGACATGGGGTGGGGTTGGGCACTGTGGTTTCTGGGGTGACAGTGCTTTGTGTGCACTTGAGTGTGTGTGTTGCAGACCTGTATAAGTGGGTGGAGTCAGGAGATGAGGACCAACCGGCTCTCTTACCATGAGAACAGAAGAAGGTGCAGGTGGAGGGAGATGGTGCAAAAGCAAGATGTAAAGTTTAAAGTGGGACATGTTTGCTTTTCTGCTCGGCGCCAACTGAAGAAATCGTGACCTGATTGGGTTCAGAGGTGGCTGCAAATATGGGGCACTCTTTTCCCATATTAAGTCTTGAATCCCAGCTAAAAATAATGGATGTAGGACAGAGAAGTACATATCAGGAGTGGGTGTTGGTTTCTAATTTGCTGCTGCTGGCATTGACGCAGCGCTAGAATGTGTTGCTGGGTCACTACGGGACATGGAGACAGGAGAGGGTGGAGCACCTGCTGAGGATTCAGTGCATAGGTGTCACTTAGCCCTGACTCAAGAAGAAAGTGAAACATAGAGTTTTAACGTAGGGGCCATGTGGCAGTCGTTTTTATCTTTTTGAGTCTGATCCCTCTGTACATACAGTATGCTAAGTCCTGTCCAATGTGTACAGCACGTATGATGATGTGATATTACTTTACAGCTTGAAAGGGAGGAGGTAAGCTATAAATAAATACAAGCCACATGGTATCGTCATCCTCCTTCAGACCCTCAAAAACACACACGTAGCCTGAACGCCACACCCCTCTTTCTGTAGCAGGTCATGCGGCCCATGTAGTGTTAAAGTAGAAAGATTTAAGGGAGTTGTTGATAGATGCACTGACTGTATGTAACAACTAGCAGTCATGTTAGAGGGGATGGTATGCATTTACTTGTGGTGTCAATGACCACTGAGGCTCCCTGTGGCACTGTCAACAAATAATAAAATGGTGTGTGATAGAGGCTTAAAGTAGAGGAGGGAGCTCCTTTCATACAGTCACATTGAATCTTCCATAAAAGCTTCCATAACCATTACATACTGTATGTAAAGGCCTTTCGTTGGGCCCCTGAGCACAGATTGGCAAAAACTCCCTACCTACTCGACTTCATAAAAGCACGATGCACAGACTTTACAGTTCAAACAGGAGAGACTTCATTCTGACTGAATAGTATTATTTATTGAAATGTTTACAACGATAGTCTTTGGCAATTAGAAAAACCCCATTGTGATACATGTTAGCAGCAGTACAGCCAAAGGACAATAGAAGAACCCCTATATGGTGTCTTGTGGACTTTTAGAGCTCCCAAATAATGCCTTTTTAAAGAGGCCCTATTATGCTTTTTGGGGTTTTCCCTTTCCTGTACTGTGTCATAGGTTTTTGTGCATGTAAACGGTCTGCAAAGGCTCAAATACCAAAGTTCCCTCCAGAGGGAGTTTCTCTCCCTCACACACTGCCATTGTAATCATTTGTTTTCTTCCGCGACATAGTGACATATCATTGTTTGTTTGTAGCCTTTATTTAACCAGGTGAAAGCCCCTTGAGATCAAAAGATCTCTTCTTCAAGGGTGACCTCATCTTACCACTCGCGCTTCTATTGGCTAGCGCTCCAATAAAATTGTACCTGATATGCTTGGGGACAGGACATCTCTAAGCAGTTGTCCAATCACAACAGAGCCGGCTAGGTAACTAATCAGAGCCGACTAGACTGAAGGTGCTGCAGCACAGGCAGTATGAAAACTAAAGACCCCTTTCAACATTAAAGCATATAAACATGATAGAGTAGAAGCACAAAATAAAACCTGAAAATGTGCGTAAATACGGCCCCTTTAAGTTCAAATGTAATGCAATATGTGTTCCTCAAAAATCAAAACAATTCTTTAGAGGTCAAGATTGTCCTATAATTTAAATAATCTGTGATAATGTGTTTGCTATCATGAATGTACACACAAATTTGTCATACAGCTGGAGACTGTGATGGCTTGACCATAATTAAATTTTGGTTAAGTCATGTCTGCAGCATTACCTCTACTGGTCAGTAGATGATGCTATTTAAAATACAAACGGTTACCTTGCTACTTTAACCTAAATGCTGGACTTGCTGATAAAGTTTAATAAACTATTGAACATTGAATACTGAGGTTTGACACTGGTCAGCTTTCAGTTGAACGTTTTGCTGTGAAATTGTCAGTGTTTGGCTCTATTTTATATATGCAGCTTGTGAAAATCACCATTTTTCTTAAGCACATGCATGCTACAGTGTAATTGACATACATGCATTTATTGTTGTTAACAGTTCTAGCCATTTATGTTTAACAGTTTTGACAATGTCCATAAACTTGAGACAAAGCAGGTCAAAGGGTGACCAGAGGGGGGCGGTGCTTAAGATAACGTTTCATAACATGTTGTAGGAACAGCCCACTGATATAAGTCATTTAACGGAAGGTTGAAACGCACTACAGTGTGCCCTGGCTATCAGTATTACCCTGTAAGGTTACTTTAAACGGATTGAAAGGTAGGACTTCACTATGTCAGCCTAGTTTGGCCGAAGACTAGCTAACGTTAGCTTGCAGTCTGCAGTGTCTGAAGTTACTGCTATCTCCGCTAACTCTGGCTAGGCCACTGGCTAGGCCACTGTTAAACTTGGACATAATAGAGGGATAAACAATGCTTCATTCAAGTCATGCTTAAGTTTACTTAAAACCATGTATATTTCTCTCGTATTAAACAATTATCGCTAGCTTTAGCATCCAATCTTTACAGATACACATTCAGGGAAACTAGTAGATTGCAGATGAACTCGAACTGCCATGTGAGACATACCGTGTAAACATTACCAACAGGGCATTATATACACAGTCTATGGCTGGATCTAACACAAAATATAACTCTTGACAAGTCTATTGGTTATTGTTTGGAAAATCAATGATATTTAGGCCTTTTTATACTGTCTCACAAAATTAAAAGTGGCTCAATATCCTTGAGCTCATTGTGAGATATGCAAATGTATTTTCAGTCCATAACCCCAAAGATATTCAGTTTATATTAACCAGATATAGGTAGCTAAGGCAACAAATTACAGAAGCTAGAAGAAATGCTTTATATGTCACCTTAATTATTATTTTAAAAGGAAAATGTTCGCCAGTATGTTTCTGTTGATTTAATTTACAGACAAAATTAAGCCTTAATTAGAATAATAACGATGAATTGTTTTACAGATGGCATCAGCTCTGGCCAACAGAGCGATAGGAGCCATCGTAGGATCAGCCGTTGCAGATGCAGCAGGTAATAACTGTTAAAGTCTATCATACTGTAATGTGTTATTGTCCGTTAAGTATTCAATACAAAATCTTAATTTACAATTAGTTTCCATGTCATACCACTGGTTTGAATACTCTTTAGGTTTCTTTTTTTAGCCCAAAGTTGTTTGCTGATGTTTATTTCTCTATCATCTGAGTCTTTTCACTAAGCACCTTTTTTATTCTTATAAAAAAGGAGTTTCGGATCAGAATGATATTGACCTGTAGTCTCTTCCCTCACAGCGCAGCCCCTCCACTGGGTGTACGACCTGCAGAAGCTGCAGGGCATCCTGGATCAGGAGCCAAACCCTGAGTTCCGCTCTGAGTCGGCCAACCCTTTCTACAGGAGGCAGACGGGCCAGCAGAGCTGCTACGGGGACCAGGCTTTTGTCCTGCTGGAGTCCTTGTCTGAATGTGGAGGTAGGCCTTACTTCTTCATCTTAATGACACAATAGACTGCCTCATGATCATTTCAAACTGTTTACATCATGTTCTAAGCTGTGTAACCTTTACGACCAGGTCTAAATGTTGAAGATCTGAAGCAGCGCACTCTAAAATTCTTTGGGCCAGGATCAGAGTACGACACGCCTGTCAACGACCCTTACAGAGACAGAGCAGGTAGGAAAACCATCTAGTAGAAGCGGAGAATTATTTCATGTTGTTGTGGAAAAATCATTAAACTCTTTTACTCAGTAAGATGGAAATAAGGATAACGTTGTGTTTGTCCTACCAGGCCCGAGACCGCAGCTGCCCATCAAGGGACCGTGGAGACAAGGGAGTTTGAAGGGCTTCCTGAAAAATGTGGATGCAGGCAAAGAAGAAACAGGTGAATGTGCAGTATTTTCATTACAAATACCAAGACATTATTGAGAGAAACAGCTCTAAATGATGTGTCTTTTTTTCCATAGGATGTGAGAACGACTGTCAGATTGATGGAATAGCCAAACTGGCTCCTGTAGTGGCTTTTTATGCAGGAAAGCCTGAGATGCTGGAGAAGGTGGAGCAGGCAGTCCGTGTCACCCAGAACAATGATGATTGTGTGGCAGAGACTCTGGCAGCTGCGAGGTCAGTTTGTTCCGCCAACGCATCATTTTCACTTCCTTTTACTGATGAGAATACTGGTCATTTCTGAAACAGGGATGTGAAAGAAATATAAATTACAAAGAAAATCTGACTTCTTTCATATTGGAAGACACAACAGGTGCAAAGACATTTTACATTTAATTTGACTTACTCAATCTAGTAGAAAGTCAGCCAAACAAAAAAAACTAATCGGTGATGGTGGAATGAACACCTTTTTTTGAGGGAGATTATTGATAGTATTTGAATATACTTGTCGTGTCTATTCCTAAAATCTATTGACAGAGGGGACGTTACAATGTCTTCATTTAGCCTTTTTACCTTTCTATGCTATTAAAATAAAGGCAATAATAACCTGTAAAACACATTATGAAAATATATAAACAATTTGAATGAATTGAATCAGAAACAAATCAAATAAAGGTCTCCGCTGAGTTAAATTCCAAACATGTCGTAATTTTGAAATATAATTTTCCTGTTGCACTTGATTAGCATTAACGCTTGGAAATTCTATCAGTTTTTTTATTATATCTCATCATGAATGGTATTGTAACATCCCTGTGGATGCTACACAGCATAACTTTTAACATGGTTTCAAACCTAAAAAAACAAAACTAAGACTAACTAATGTTATATTATAAATTAGGCTCAGCAATAAATTGGTTTCTAACAGTTCCTCATTTATTTCTCCAGGATCCTGGAGCATTTCATCCTGAATGGTCCCGATCCCAAAGCCTTAGACTCAGTGCTGGCTCAGCTCAGCGACCCGAAGAGAAAGCAGCCTCAGGATCTGGACAAAGCAGTCGTTGGTATGTGAGGCCTGCAGCACTAGACTAAAGTCATGGGACTGAGTCACAGGATTAAAAGTATTCCTCATTTTGTACAAGTGAAATATCCTGAATACATACTATGTTTAATAATTTGATATGACTTTAACTTGATCTTTGACGTCTAAAGATAAAGTAACTTGCAAAGAAGTTAGTTTTATGTGGCTTAACAGTTTAAATGTTGATTGTATTTGAGTAACTTATGAGATGAGTTCTCTGCTAGCCCTGGCTAGAACTCAACTTTCAGCTTCATAGGTTCTCCTTTATTTTGACCTCTGTTTTCCCCTTTCAATGATCATAATTTGCTTTAATTTAAGCAATGCAACTAATGTGTAACCTTGTATAATGTATATAGTATATACATAGTGTCTTATGTCTATATATTTTTTTAGTAGTACGATGGTCTCATCGTGTAATATCACTTATTCTGCATATTTAATATGATATATTCAATACATTTACACTATAGATATTTATATCTTCCTTCTGTTAATATTTAATTATGTTATTTTTAACTGTGCAATTCCTTGTGACAAGCTGCTGTTCCAAAACATTTTCCCAACCTGGGATCATTGTGAATCTAATCGAATGACTCTCCTTTCTGATTGGTTCCAGCTCACCTCCATCAGGTGAAGGAGAATCTATCCAAGACTCCTAAGGAACTGATCCCCAGTGTGTTTCCAAACACATGAGGTATTCATAAAGCTCTTTTAACATCGAGCATTAGTTCTAACATTAGACGTCTATTTCTCCCTGCAGCTCATGCATTTGTTGTTTCACTGTACTACAACATGATAAGATGGATAGGGAATTTCAGGTGTCTTAGAAACAACAGATCAAGAGTGAACAGTACAGATAAGAGCTCACACAAAGATTATAAGACTACAAGTTTATATGGAATTGGCCCTATGAATAAGAATAACATAAAATAAAACACAAGCTAAAACACTTAGTAGCTGAAAGTAGTAGTTCTGGACAAACATTGGGACAACCAGTTACAATGCCTTTATGTTATTAACACATGGTGCTGATGTTTCCTCAGGTTTGCCAGGTGCGTTCCAAGCAGCGCTGCATGGAGTCCTGACAGCCGAGCACTACGAGCAGGCCGTCAGAGACACCATGAGCTGCGGGGGATGCACCTGTAGCAGAGGCTCTTTCATCGGAGCCTGTCTTGGGGCTCAGGTATGACTGTTTTCTCATCTCACATTTGATACATTCAAAGGCGGTAAGCTATGGCAACATGCTCAAATGAAATAGGGAAGCATCTTTTTCTCACACTCACTTTTCTACATTCTCACAGATTGGATTTGAGGGAATTCCATCTTCCTGGACATCCAGAACTCTGCGTTTTGAGTCTGTGTTGGAGCACGCCAAGAAGATAACCAAACAACACCAATAGTTACTCTTTTTCTGGCTGTGTAATGTGACGTGCAGGTGGCTAAGAACAACATGAAGAACTGTTGAGCTTTCACAGGGCAGTGAATGAAGGTTCTTGTTTAAACTTTTGGACGGCAGGAGCCGGATGTTTTGTTTCTGATAAAGTTCAACATGTTGGTTCAGATGTTCAGAAGCTGAGAAATTATGTTATGAAACATTTCAAGAAGTGCATCCAGTGTCAACAAGTGATGGTTAAGCCCATCTATATGGAGATAATAAACTAATAATAAAACACTAACATGTTTTCAGTCTTTTATTAACATGTGTTTTGATAGTCGTGGATGGATGGATTTAAGTAAACTCCCATGTTTCTTAATAAGCTGCAACTGCTATTCTTATAATAGAGGACAATAAAAAAAATTGTTTTTGAAATGGGTTTTGTATGTTTCCATTAGATATCATGTTTTTCTGGCTGACTACTTTAAAACCTGAAGTTAATATTCGTACCAGCCAAAGATCAGTGAAGACAAATTCCAAATAATTTTGGCATAAGAGTTCTTTAAAAAGATAAAAAAAGAAATGGATTGAAATTGTAATTTTTGGGGGCTTAGTCAAAGAAAGCTTCTCACAAATATAAATGTATGTAAATGTTACAGCAATTTTACATTTGAGTGGAAAACACAGATCAATTTAAAGAGTATTATCGTACGAGGCAATACGAGGAAGGCTTTAAAAGTTAAGAAATCTAAATGTTTAGAAAATAAATCAGCAAACAGCTAACATACAACATATAATGTGAACATACATTTTTGAGTTTGTGAGGCATGTGAGTAAGGCTCAAATGTTGAGCTGTATTTATGAATAAATACATAAATGTCATTGTCTACATTCACAACTTATTACTTCCATAAAATCAAACAAGGTAAACAAATGCACGAGTTCTGTATTTCACCACAACCACCATCACAGACTGTCCCTCCGCAGCCACCGTAGCTGACGACATAGCTGGTTAGCTGGCAGCGTTTGGGAGAAAAACATGGCCGGTAGAGGAGCAAAACAGAGTCGTTCTGGCACTGGCCTTTCGAGTAGAAAAGGTGCAAATGAGCAGGAGGAAGAGGAGCAGCCGCTGCAGGCTGTTTTAGTCGCTGACAGCTTCAACCGGAGGTTTTTCCCGGTGACCAAAGACCAGCCAAGGGTAGGCAGCGAGCTAAGCTATAACATGCTAATGGTAGCTAACTAGAGTCCATGCTGTAAACAGTGACAGGGCTGCTTTGAAACTGATGAAAGAAAACTATTTGAACAGAAATAAACACGTTACCTTCAAGCCTTTATTTAAGCAGCTCTGTGGGTTTTGTTTGATATTGCTTAGGGACTTATTTCCATCATGACGCTGATGTACAGTTACCTCTGTAATGACATCTGTCACGTTTTCATTGATGACAGGCTCTGCTGCCGCTGGGTAATGTTGCCATGATCGACTACACCCTGGAGTTCCTCACGTCCACCGGGGTGCAGGAAACATTTGTCTTCTGCTGCTGGATGGCCAGTGAAATCAAGGAACACTTAATGTAAGTTTCACTAGGGTGATCCTTTTTGGATATCTCTCAAATGTAAGATGTTGACCTGTTTCTGTGGTCTGACAGGAAGTCGAAGTGGTGTCGACCCACCTCTCCAAACACAGTCCACATCATCACCTCAGAGTTTTACCGTTCCCTCGGGGATGTGCTCAGGGATGTTGATGCAAAGTCCCTTCTGCGCTCGGACTTCGTGTTGGTCTACGGAGACGTGGTATCAAATATTGACCTCAGTCAGGCAGTGCAAGAGCACAGGTAAGAGATGGCTTTAGTATAATCAGAAGAAATGAAATATGGTCTCTCTACGTCTGTTTTATTCTAATACTATGTGTCATTTTGCACAGGCATCGTCGAAAGGTGGAGAAAAACATCTCGGTGATGACGATGGTCTTTAAGGAATCGTCGCCCGGTCACAGGTCGCGCTGCGAGGAAGACGATGTCATAGTTGCCGTGGACAGCAAGAGCCAGCGGATTTTACACTACCAGAGGACACAGGGGCTGAAGAGGCTACAGTTCCCCATGGTAGGAGCTTCACCATTTTATCAAACCTTTACCTTACTTTTGCTTTGGATTGTTTGTTGACAGTCGCTCTCTGTTGGTTTGGCAGAACATTTTCCACAATGCAAGTGACGAGTTTGAAATCAGACACGACCTCCTGGACTGTCACATCAGCATCTGCTCCCCACAGGTTAGAATGCAACATACAGGAGCTATTGAACTTCTCATTAGTGGTTCAGGTGTAAACGTACCTGGCTATAAACTTGATTCTCCTTCTATAAATAGTTTTCCCTCATTTTCAGGTCGCTGAGCTCTTCACTGACAATTTCGACTACCAGACTAGGAATGACTTTGTCAGAGGGATGTTGGTCAATGAAGAGGTACGGCATTATTCCCTATGATATCTGGATCATGTTTTGCTACAAACCCCTTCAAAGCATTAATCCTTAATTCCTGTTTTAGATTCTGGGCAACCAGATACACATGCATGCCACCAAGGATGGTTACGGGGTCAGAGTGTCCAACCTCCTCATGTACGACTCTGTGTCGTCTGACCTCGTGCGGCGGTGGGTCTACCCGCTCACCCCCGAGGCTAACTTCGTCGACCAGCAGGGACGAAGCTGCACGTTTTCCCGCCACAACGTCTACCGAGGGTCCGGGGTCAGCCTGGGCCACGGCAGCATGATGGAGGAGAACGTCCTCATCGGCTGTGAGACAAGCATTGGCACCAACTGTTACATTTCTAACAGCGTCATCGGGAACAACTGCACCATAGGTGAGCTCTCAAAACTGATTCAGTGACGTCATATATAAGTACGTAATAAAATAATTGTTAATAATGCCTTTTTCTTCTCCATATCAACAGGTGACAATGTTACCCTGGACCATGCCTACATCTGGAATAATGTTCACATAGCCAACAAGGTGAAGATCACTCAGTCTGTGATCTGCGACAAGGCTGTGGTCAAAGAAGGCGTAACTCTGAACAAACAGTGTGTCCTGGCGTATAATGTAAGCAAGTATTATCATAATTTTTTCTTCATTGTAATTAGCAATAAGCTGAATATTGTTATTTCCAAAATTCACTTTTTTGGTCTAACAAAATACTCTGCTTTTAGCACAACCTTTCATTTTGTTTTTACAATAACACGTTTTGCTCCGATGGAGAGGGAGGTTTTTTTCCCACCACTTTTATGTGTCAAGATCAGAATAGCACTTTAGAGATGGTGAAACGGTGAAAACGTTCTCTGTCACATCACTACATTTTCTGTGGACTGTGATCCAGGTGGAGATTGGACCAAACATCTCTCTACCCGAAGGCACCGTGCTGTCCATGCACCATCCAGACGAGGAGGAAGAGGAGGATGATGATGAGTTCCTGAGTGATGATGACCATGTCGGACACAGCAAAGACAAAACCAAACTGAAGGGTGTGTATTGACTCTGTATGCAATATGAATAATCTTAATGATTGGTACAGTAAATGCCACATAACTTCAACGTTGACATTGGTGGCTGGACATCTCCCTCCATTCCTATACACAAAATAAAGGCTACAAATAAATAATAAAATATCGTCATAAGTAGGGCTGCTCAATTAATCGTATTTTAATCGCAATTACGATTTTGGCTTGCAACGATTATGAAAACAACATAATCAAAATAAAACGATTTTTAAATACAAAAAAATTCAGTTGAATTATACTTAAGGTTCAGGGTAATCAACTGTTAAAAACATACTGTTCACATTTTTATTTTCAATAAATGTATGTTTTCAAAGTAAATGGATAATCCTTTTTAATAATCGTGATATCAATTATTGAACCAATTAATTGAGATTAGGATTTTTGCCATAATCGAGCAGCCCTAGTCATAAGCTGTGTTTTCTTCTGTCCCGCAGCGTTTAACCCAGCCGAGGTCGGGGCAGAGGGGAAAGGCTACATCTGGAAGGCCGGCAGTCTGGATGACACGGAGGATGAGGAGCTGTCTCAGTGTCTCTGGGGTAGGACAGCAGGGCGGCTCACTTGTTCAGTCAGTAAATCTGTCTTTCCGTCTGTGTCCCAGCAGCCTGGCTTTTGTTTCCTGTGCATCAGGTCTGGTGTTGAACCCCGACCCTGAGAGCGACAGTGAGGACAGCGAGCCTGATGATGATGATGACCCTGTGATCCCCTCCCCCGAGATGGACGATGTCAAAGGTGAGAGTTGTTCATTTTAGCCACCTGTAGAACCACGTGACTGCCCCCTGCTGGCCAAACAGACAAAATGCCAGCGACGACAGCCCCCTGATGACACTTTATAAATAGCAATTTAATTGAGAATACTACGTAGTTCAATCATTTAGCAGTGTTTTACGAATTCATTACATAACAGTACGGAATGTATTAATCACCTAGGCCTGCAATTCATTTCACAGATGAACTATACTTTATTATATTATGCTAGTTGTTAACTAAATGTGAGAATTAGGAGCTGATCTTGGTTGCCTTGGATGTCGGCTCTGAGCAGTGGCTGATTATTATTACGAACAAATTATAGTATATAACCTCATGACAAATTCTCAAAATGGGATTGAACGCTGGTTATAAATGCATCAGAATGATCTCTGAACACTTGGATGATTTAATTTCCCTTTATTTATTAAATGTTTGTGGTCTTTAGCCTCCCTGTTGTGATTTTGCAATGAAGCGTCCTTTTTCTCGAACTCTTCTTCTCTGGTGTGATTGTGTGTAGTGTTCCAGTTGGAGGTGCTGGGGACTCTGCAGAGGGGTCTGGAGGAAAACATCGGCTGTGACAATCTCGTCCTTGAGATCAACTCTCTCAAGTAAGAAGGGACCAAACCCTGCCAACAGTCTTCTCTCTTTAGACAGATTCAGTTTTGACGCGCTCTCTCCCTCCAGGTATGCCTACAACATCACTCTGAAGGAGGTGATGCAGATTATAACCAGGGTGGTGCTGGAGTATCCCTTCCAGCAGCAGGGCCCAGAGATTACCGCATCGCAATACGTGGCTCTGCTCCTCCCGGTAAAGATGATAGAATCAAATGTAGAATTTGGCCTTTTTCGTGTCCATAGAACTGATTGAAACTAACAACACACATTTACTCCAAGTACGGATTTGACACATTTGTACTTTACTTCACTATTTCCATTTTATGCTGATTTCTACTCTACTCTATTGTAGGAACACAAATATAGTCATTTTTACTCCATTGCATTTATTTAACACTCATAGATTATTTTTACATATAAAACACATGGTTTGCTTTTATGATATAATAGACTGATGTTCTTAAAGGTCCCATGACATGGCCATTTCTACTGATCATAGTTCCATTGTTGAGGTATACTAGAATAGATTTACATTGTTCAATGTTCCAAACTCACATTGGTTTCTCATACAGCATCTCTGTATAGTATGTGTATTCACTCTCTGTCCTAAACGGCTTGTTGGAGCTCCTGCCCCCCCCCCACCCCTCCCTATGAGCCCACTGTGCTCTGATTGGTCAGCTCGCCCACTCTGTTCTGATGAGTCCACCACCGTTACAGCGGAACATCAGTGATTATGTGTTACCATGGCGTTTGTTAGTAACCAGAAAATGACACCGGTAATGACAAACAGATGAGAATGCTGCGTGGGGTCTGGGTGCCGTGTTGGCGGGACGTTGCGCGGATTGCTGCTGCGAGGAGCGGACGGTGTGAGTTGGGTTACTCGCTTGCGGGGGGTTCCTGCGGATAACAGCCAGACATCGAGAGGGAATGGCACGTGGAAGGGATGCTGAGGGGGCTGCAGACCCCCATTCAAGTCTCCATATCACCCGCACCAGGGGGCAGCATAGGACAGTATTTTCTGTGTAGAGTTTTACTCGCTACAGGGGTTACTTTGAGGTTTGTACTGCAAAGACCGTTTTACATGCAGAAAAGCTACATAACACACAAATAAATGGGTATGGGAAATTACTGTAGTCTTCATTGGTTCTAAATAACACAAACCAATATATAAAATGGGCTCTTCATTGAAACTACACATATGTTCCGTAATTTTCGGACATAAGGCGACCTGAATATAAGCCGCAGACGCAACCCCCGGTTCCACTTTTACTTTGCGCTCATACCTGTCTCACTCTTTTCCGGCCTCCACTTCTGCTGTACCCGCCG
>NW_011358802.1:0-20197 GCF_000735185.1 Notothenia coriiceps | reverse complement strand
TAAAATGTGAGTGTCTTCTCTCAGTACGATCAGTTTGTGAGTGAAAGAGTTCTAGAGGTAGAGAATGTTCTCTGGCCTCTGTGTTATCATGGAACCGGAACACGGAACCTTCTCTGCATGGAGCATTCTATCCTTCTGAAGAAAGATGGATGGATAGATGCATTCTCTATGGAGAATTTTGAGAAAAAAACACACATTCAAAGCTTGTATAACATTAAAGGTGTATTCAAAGTGCAAATCGTAGTTCAGCATTCACCTTCTTTCATCATTTATCATAATTTCCTCTTGAAACTGCAGAACAATCCATATTTCAATCTGAAATTGAATTGTAGTTTAGCTCTATGTACAACTGTCAAGTCAGCAAAATTATCTAAAGACACCACAAGTCCACCGGATACCAGATTTAAACAGATGGTAAAAGTACTCAGATCCTGTTCTTGAGTAAAAGTAGAAGAAGATAAATGAACATCCGTCTGAGGAAATGTGAGTCGTCTTATCTGCTAAAATGCTTTAGTTCCTGTTGTTGAGCAAAGGGGACTTTAGTGAAGAGGGATAAAGCTTGTTTGAGTTAGCCTTCAGACAAGGTTTGAAGACTAAAGCTTGCGAACAAACTTTTGTACAACATTTTAAGAATATTTTGGGAGCCATTAAGCTTCCTGAGTAGGTGAAAACCTTTAAACAAAGACTGGTTATATATTAATTAAAGTGGCAGTGTACATAAGAACATACGTTTCTAAAACAGCTAACCTTTTCTAAAGTCTTTCATGTTTCAGTTACAAGCTTACATCAACGTGGAAAGGTGTTGTATTTGAGAATTTTTACACAGTGCACATCTTTTTCTCATGCATATGCATATTACATATCAAATATTTAGTATCTTTGAGGCCCACACACAAGTGTTTCCAGGCCTGTGTGGCTTGATTGACATCTCCCTCAGCCTTCTGTTGATCGTGCTGTACCTGCGAGGGCGGGACAACTTACCGTGTTAATGCTGTCATTGGTGTTTGGAGTTCTGACACTTTACAGGACTTCCAGCATTTCTCTAATCAACTTCCAGCTGAGGTCTAATCAGCCAAACTGAAAACACCTGCAGAGCCTTTAATTGGCAAAGTAACTGGTGATTGTCAGATACATGAGTCAAAAGTACAATATTGTTCTCTGACATGTAGTGGAATAGAGGTGTAATGTCAAGTATTAGAGTACCTCAAATATAATACTTCAGTTAATGGACTTGTTGCTTATCACTGTTGTGCTTTTGACCCCTTATAACAAAGCAAGCAAGCTTTCAATTCTTCAATGAACGAGTTGTCTTGTTTTATTTGAATCATTTTAGAGGCATGACAGGGTAAATATATACAGTGTTCAACAAGGATAAACCTTTAAAGGGATTGTTTTTTGCTTTTTTATTATTATTATTATTATTATTATTATTATTTCATACTAGAATATGTATCTTGTGACAACCAGGAGTTCTTGTCCTACAAATTGGATTATACACATATTAAACTTGAATCTAATATTTTAGATACGAGTTATTCTATGCTAGTTTATAATATAACTTTGTCACATGCGTTGAACAGATAGCCTAATTACTTTTCAAAAGAACATTTGACATACAAAATGTGAATGATCAGTAATAAATTATGCATTGTTATAGAATCCCAAAATATATGACGTAATAAAAATATGTGTCAATGCAACCGACCACAATATTAATGTAACACTGATGTGAATGCAGCACAGATAATATAATAGTGAAAGGAACCATTCTGCATACTTTTTGTGCTTTCATTCCAGTCAAATTCAGAATTGTGGGCTTTTGGTTGTAATGGAGTACTCTTAATGTGTGGTATTCAAAATATCTTCCATCGCTGGTTTAAGTCATTTTATTGTTTTATTGTCTTTTCTTGTATCTTAATTAATTGTATTTATATTTGTGCAAAATGTAAATTAATTAGAAAACAAGAAGGTTTCTACAGGACACTGCTGTCACCTGGTGGTCAAAACTCTGAAGGAGAAATGCTGCTTACTCCCTATTGGCTGCTGAAACATGACGCAACGTGTGCACACAAGGAAGTGAAACAACAAACGTTATTGAAGCTACCTCAGCAGAGGGTTAACATCACAGGTACGTTTAGTTTAATTTTTCTGACCTTCTTCTTCAACACGTACTGGCTCTGATACATTTTTCTGTGTACAACAGTTTACTGAACTGTGTCGACTATTTGTGTATACCCTTGTTTTATAGACACATACAGATATGGGGGACCTTCCTGTCAATCCGCTGGTTCTGATTGGTGTGGGCTCTAGCTTCGCCTTCTCTGGCCTTTTCTATCATCTGTACAAAGGGAAGAAAGAAGAGTTGAAGAAGCTAAAGGCAAGTGCATGATTACTGAAGTCATGCTTAAGTATTCAGACAGCTCTCGAGTAGTGTAATGATTTTAAAATGCTTATTTCAACCTGTTCTTTTTGCTTTTCATTTTAGGAAATACCCATATTCAAGCCAGATCAGCATTTGGTGAAAGTACTGAAAGCGTCTCCTCACAGGCGGCTTCAGTATGTTGCTGTAGAAGGTACAAACACTATTGACACTTTAGTGAATGCAGTTTTGAATAGGTTAAGACCAGTGGTGATAAAGTAACTAAGTACATTTACTCAAGTACTGTACTTATTTTTGAAGGATATGTTCTTGACTAAAGTATTTAAATGTTTTGCTACGTTGTACTTCTACTCCTCTACATTTATTTGATACGTTAAGTTACTTTACAGATTTAGATTAATAATGTGAAATATAATCAACTCTTAAATCAGACTTTAGTCACACCTGGAGTAAATTCACAACCTACCCTGCAGTATACACAGTCATTCAAACTAGCTGCACCTTTACCAGCTTTGATAACACTCTAATATGAAAAACACATCATATATATTATTCTTAAATGGACCAATCTGCATAATGAGTACTTTCACTTTTGGTACTTCAAGTATAATTTGATATTAATACTTCAGTACTTTTACTTGTGTAACATTTTGAATGCAGGATTTTTAGTTGTAACAGAGTATTCCTACACTCTGGTTTCTTCTACTTTTACCTAAGTACAAGATAGTACTTCTCCCACCACTGGTTAAGTCACAGATGTTTTACATTTTTCCTTTTATATGTGTTTTTAGGTCTGGTGCAGGCGGATGGGGAGTCTCTGGCAAGTCAGTTTGTCCCTCGTTGTTACGGTGTGATTCAGAAGATCGCAGTGGAGGAGCAGTGGAAATTCTGGAACTCCCTCACCAAGACATGGTACAATAGACAACAAAACAAACCCAAAACTGTCCCTCTATCTATTACTAGTCTGTTGATAACATTTTGATTACTTTGCCAGGAATTCGCGGACAATAAACAGAAAAGAAACCAACAACTCTGTGCCGTTCAGTCTGGTCAGCCCTGGGGCCTTCTTCGATGACTTGTATGTGAAGGTTCAGAACCCTCTGGAGGCCTCCGGGTGCTACCTGGACAGGGTGTACTTCAAAAAGAGTCGGGCCGAGAAGGGCTTGGCAGACATGGTGATGAATGGCATCCTCGGGGAGGAGCCAGTGGCCATGGAGGTCAGCGAGGAGCTGCTGCGGGTGGGGAGCACCCTGACTGGATATGGGGAGGTGGTGCTGGAGGGAGGGCAGGTGATGAGGCTGCAGGCCCCGCAGGACGGCCGCAAGTTCATCCTGGTGCCCACCGACCACCGGAGCTTCATGGACGGGCACGAGAAGTCCGCCAGTATGTGGAAGATGCTGTCGGCTGTTACTGGCATCACAGGGGCCGCTATTCTAACCAAGGTCATCTGTGGGTTAGTGGGGAACCAGGATGGAAAATCCAAGAAGGCCTGAAGACGATACTGTAGCTTTAACGGCTTTGTGACCGCTTTATAGCTCTTCAAAAACTGCCTCAGGTTTTTTGTTTAGATTCCACAGCAACTTCCTGATGCTAAGATAATGTATCACTTGTCAAAACTTCCTCAAGTATTTTATCTAGATTCCTTAGATCCATAATGATGCTAAGATTATTAGTCAGTGTCATCTTGTAAGTTTTGTTTTCCCATTAAAGTAGCAGTTACAGTGGCCTGTGAGGGTCAATTCACAACATTGGACAGATTTTGGCCACTTTATGATGTCATAACGATTTCTTGGCTTGTGTAACCATTGGTATTTGGAGCAAAACATTTCAGAGACATGTTCTGTATATATCTGAGACCTATAATATTTTGATGAAAATAATAGGGGACCTTTAAAGAAGGGATAGGTGATAGGACTATTTTATGTATAGCGTAAAAAACTTTATAAAAAATATTTTTTATAAAGTTTTTACGCTATACATAAAAATAGTCCTATATATAGCGTAAAAACTTTATAAAAAATATTTTTGATATCGTTTCAATCCCAATGTTGAAATCAGCAAACTAACTTTATTACGGCAAAATGTAGGCAATTTGGACGACGCTTAAAATTCTAATCGTGGCTCGAGATGCGCGGTTTGGCTAACATGTAGAGGACACAAATTAGCTCTTACTTCTGCTTGGCTACACAAAGTTTGATGCACACAAAAACCCTTCTCTAAAATGTTGACACATCCTCTGCAGGCTATTTGTTGTCAATAACTATAATGTGAGTTTTTCCTTTCTATATCTTACAACACACAGAGATACGCTTCCAATTTTTTGTCAATGTCATCTTGTAAGTTTTGTTTTCCCATTAAAGTAGCAGCTACAGGGGCCTGTGAGGGTCAATACACAACATTGGACAAAACATAGAAAGCACAGGAATTTATAAAACATTTACAAATTTGGAAAAAATACACTCAAAAATAAAGCTGAACAGAATCTTAGATGTTGAGACATTTCCCACATTGTGATTATAATGTGCTCAATGTATTTGTTAAAGTGTTTTGATCCAATGTTGTTCTGCTGTGACGGGCACTACTTTTCTTGAAACCACCATGAAAATATTTTTGATTTCTCCTGCAGTCACTGGGACATTTTGAATAGCTGAAAACTAATGACACCTCAGAGGAGGACACATTAAATGTGGCATATTTGAGTATTGTTAAACTATTGAATCAAGGGAACATTTTTGTAATTCAATTGTATTTTTATAATGTAAGATAAAATCTTTTTTTTGTGGAGTTGTGTGGCGTAATCAATCTTTTACTTTCACTTTTGATTTGCAAGAGTCTAACTGAGCCTGATTAAAATTGAATGTAAACAATGTTTTGGACTGAATCTATTTGCAGATATAATGTACTACCTCTTAGATAAGACCTGCCGTCTGTTTGTGGAAACAAAGATAACACATGATAAAGGGATGTGGTGATATCTTTAATAAAACCTTTATATTGAGTGAGACATTTTGTGTTCTTTTCCAAGCAGTCAGGGGTCTCTCTCTTCTTTAATTGGATATTGACGTTCACAGCACACCGCCCTTACCTGGCGTGGCACTATGTGATCAAATGTGTCCGTCTAAACTGTACAGAGAAGATCCTGCTGGATGTTAGTGACAGAAAGCTGCTGTTGCCGGGGGTAACACCAGCTGCCTGAATCCCTCTTTCTTCAAGTTTACAGTCATCTTTGTGCTCGTCCTTATTCCCCTTCCTCCTCTGAAGACTCCTCTGCCTCCTTCAACCACTGGATGAACTTCTGAAGCTGTTAGTGGGGGAACATACATCAGAATACAGTGACACAAGGCCCTTAGGCAAGTTGAACAATTAGAATGAATTTCAGAAAAAGTCCAAAAACGATGAAAGGATATGGAAAACAAATACACAAAGGAAGATACTCAAGTAATTTGTTAAACGTATACATTGCACAAATGTATTTACTCGTAGATAATGAGGGTTTCATTATTTGAATTATATTTTATATATTTCTTTTTTATTTGACATCATTGACAAGTAATTTCTATTAAAACAAAGAACATTTTAAATTAGGGGGAAGATTGTAGACCCAGAAAGTACTACACACTGAACATGTTAAAAGAGTGAACAAACTCGACTTTGTAAAACAAAATTCAGTTTACACAATTACTCCCTTTAGTATTTAGATATTGCATAATGGTTTGGTCTTCCATAAATAGTTTTAGAGGATAGTTTGTGTACAAGTCAATGTGGTTAAAAAGCAAATCAGATTGTTTTCCCTCTACATTGCCGTAACTTATTTTGAAAATGCATTTTATTCCTCTTGTAAATAATTTGACATAAAAACATGCAAAAGGTGCATCATAAATGTACAGGCCTTGCTATAAACATTTAAAAAGGAAAGAAAGAATAATATCTGTGCTTATTGAACTCCCTTTTACAAACACTACTTACACTTAAATGTAATCAATGTGTGATGTTGTGCTGGAAACATATTAGTGATTCCTACCCCCTGGTTCTTGCGCAGCTGCTTGCTCTGGTCGGTGATGTCCCCCTGGGAGAACCAACGCATTATCATGTCCTCCTCCAGGATCTCCAGCTGGTACATGTTCATCAGGACCTGGGGGGGGGCATTTTGCATACACAAGTCAGCTTTCACCCAGTCACACACACTCCTACAGAGGCAGAGGCTGTCACACTAGGTGCCACTTGCTCAGGGAAACTAGCACTCACACCAAGCCATCTGGAGCTATTTGCCGTTAAGTATCTTGCCCAAGGACACATCGACATGTTGAATACAGCGGCAGTAGATCCAACCAACCACCTTTGCCATTAAAGGATGAACAACTCCCTCCTGAGCCCCAGCGGCCCAGCAGAAGAGATTTACGAGTGTTTATGGAAGTGATGACTGACTCTGACCTTGAACATCGCAGCCCAGTGACTCTCCTGCTCCAGGAAGTGCTCCTCGAAAGCAGACAGACAGTCCAGGTGGTCCTGGGCTCTCTTCACATAGTTCTTAAACACCGGCGCCCATTTATTCAGCAACTGAGAAGCAGAAGAAGTGCAAGAATTAGTCAGATCCTTAACTTGGTAAAAGTAGAAATATTATGGTCTTAAAAAACACTCTAGTACAAGAAAAAATCCGTACGTGNAGCCCTTATAACACGTGTTATCACTCATATCATGTAAAATATCTGTAAATTATAGTTGTCTTTGTCACATTTTATTTGCCATTAGTAAATAAGTATGCACATTTACAGATATTTTACATGATATGAGTGATAACACGTGTTATAAGGGCTATTTTAGGGTAGGTGTGCCTTGAGATTTTTACTTGTCCTTTGGTGTGCCTTGGGCCCAAAAAGTTTGGGAACCACTGCTCTAGACTGAATTATAAGATGAACCACCACAATATTATATTGTACAACTTCAATGTGTCCACATTAAAAGATTAAAATGCTAGAAGAAATTATAAGAACAGGATAATATAATATTCTTTATAAATACTTTGACAGAGCTTTTCTGCATTTTTACCTACTTTAAGTATTCAGATGATAAAATTCCGTATTTATGTTACTGAAATTGTGCGGAATTAGTTATTTTACCTTTTTGTACTTGACTTACATTTTGATGCCAATACTTTTGGTCTTTTACTTCTTACGTCTTTTATAGTTCTACTTTTACTTAACAACAGGATCTGATCTCTGTTTGAATCTGGTATCTGGAGGACTTGTGGTGAATGTGTATTTTTTGCATCTATCCATCCATAGAATGCTCCATGCAGAGAAGGTTCCGTGTTCCGGTTCCATGATAACACAGAGGCCAGAGAACATTCTCTACCTCTAGAACTCTTTCACTCACAAACTGATCGTACTGAGAGAAGACACTCACATTTTACACTGTGTACGGACAACTTAGTTGTGTTTTTTTGGAAGTGATGGAGAACCAAAACATGTCCAACATCTTCCATCGATTTAGGAAGGGTTTACATGGGAATGGCGATTATGGCGGGGTGGGGTAAGTAACAGACTCTAACCTGTAGCCTTCAATCTGTTCAGACCAGAGGGTCTAAATGCATAAACCTCTCTGGTATCTTAGAAAAGTACTCTAATAATAGTCAGAAAGTGAGTCAAGCAACATTAGCTCAACTGTACTTTGTTGTATTTTATTTCCATAGCAAACTGGTATCCTTTGTGGACAGGAAAACTCTGATGAGTTCATGATCCTGAACAGAGGTCTCAGAGGTCTGCATTGACTCGCCAAGCAGAGAGGCTTTGCGCTGCCGAGAAAGAGCGACATGAGGCCGTCCTGAACCGAGTGAGAAGCTCTGTTCAGGGCGTCATTTTGCCCTTACCTCAAAAACCAGCTTTCCGCAGAAGCCCAGAATTCTCTCGGCGAGAGAGGATAAGCCCTCTTATAGATGTACCCTGCATGAACTGGGAGAACTTCAAGAAAACCCAGATCCTGAGTCCTGGAAGTTTAGATGAGAGGGACTCCTTTTGAGACAAGGTGCTCCTCAGCAGTCAGACGGCTGTAAAGGCATGTGAAGCATAAGGAGACAGGAGGCCAACTTCTTCCAGCTGTTCTCTGTTCAGCCTCAGCAGTGTGGACACTCACACACCCAGTGAGCTGAGAGCCATTCCTCTGATAGAGGACGCATTCACACCTGCTCCTCCTGCTGCGTCTGCAGTTCCACTTCCCAGGAGAAGAGTGTCTCGCCTGCCTGTTTTGTGTGCCAAACCCAGTGGAGCAGGTCAGTTTCTCACCAGACATACTTTTGAACGGGGACCTCAATCTTTTGTGGGGACCCCTGCTGTTATAGCTTGAGGTTTTTTAATTGTCTGATGGATGTTTATAATAAATCTTAAATACAACACCTTCATAAAAATGTCTCCTTGACTTAAAGTACAGTGGGAAAAAAAGTGACACTTATGCCGTTAATCTCAGCAGGCAAGGTACAAGTGAAAGTATGTACTTCCTCCGAACCTCGACCCCCTGCGGCTCCCAAAAAGACCCCTGCAGTGGCTCGAAAGAGGACCCCTGCAGCTGCAGCGGCTCTTACAAAGATCACTACAGCTGCCCCCAAAGTGAGCCCTGTGATGACGCCTCTGGACCCGACCCCTCCAACAGTTCCCAGAACCAAGAGGAGGGTATCTCAACTTGGGATGTTGCTGCAACCGGCTAAAGCCATAGCAGGTACGTTTATCCACACACATCCTGAACAGCTTTAGTACAAGCTCTGACCTTTATTCAGAGGGGTCTTGGAGGTTTTTGTGAACACTTGATTTTTCTCTTTGGATTCAAACAATTCCCTTCAGTTCCTTGTGTAACCTGACAATCTTTAACTCAGCACACAGCAGGTCACCCAAATATAAAAAACACGAAAGCTTGATCTTTAGACACAACACCATTTAACATATGATTAATAACATGTTCTAATTATAACTGATTTATCACTGGGTGAGTGCAGTGCTCTGACTGAGTAATCTGCTGTTAGCAGGAGAGAAGGCTGCCAGGGACTGCAGCCTCCAGACGGTAAATGATAAACAAGTTGAACAGGTTGAGCTGAGGTACGCCTCGAGAAAGACAAAGACTAGCTAGAACAGGTCCAAGGTCTTTGAGAGACCAACCTTGGTCGAAGACCTTCCCGTTCCTAAGGCAGACACGAACACTTCCTTATTCAATAAACAATTGTGTTTCAAGTCTATGTTTTTTAACTCTACACTTTTGTAGTTGTGGCGGTTTTGTTCCGTGTTTAAGTGTCTGCTCAGATACGTTTCAACGACGTGATTTAGGTATATTGACGTGTTGCCATGGAGTGCGAGCGCACGTCGTAGGCTGTTGTGGGCTAACAACCGAGAATCCTTAAGCCCATTCGAGACGAGGCGGGATTTGTGTGTCCGGTTCCGCGAGGGTCTATAGATCGCTGTCCTCACGTCCACGTCAACAACCGGTACCCGAGGGAAAAGACGCTGTGTTGCCACTGACCTCCTTCCCTGTTTATGGCCACTATCTCTGTTTGACAAAGAATGACAGGTAAGTAATCACTTATTGGAGGAAGACGGATTTTCGAGCTTTACGGTCGGGATGAATGAAGTCAGGACACACGGTGTCCTCACGAGTGGCAGGGCGTCGGTACGACGGGTCAAGAGACCCGGTTACGTGGGTCACGTGTCACACGGTGACGCGGCTTGTTTAAACGACCCGCAAGACGCGATCAAAAGGTCGTGTCTCGAGCCGGGCACCGAAGCTGAGGTTCCAGGTCAAACGGAATAAACCTCCAATGTATGTTCCGGAGCAGATTGCACCAGTAGGTGCGAGTGTCACGGGTGCGGACTAAATCCATACAATGAGTATTCATTTTTCTACTACAGAGTGTTGTTAGATCCGCTGTGAAAACCGGTACTTTGTTCCCACTCTGTTTCTTCTAGACTTGTTGTCTATGTTTCCCTGCACACATTTTTATGGCAGAAGTTAATTCGGGTCTGATGTGAGAGTACCGCAAACAGCACCTCTCGCCTTCAGGCACGCACGGTCTCGGACGGTTTATGCAAAGTTTCGAAGACGATGAGAAGAAAGGGACCTCAAGAATAGTACTGTTTTTACTACAGGTCAATTTTTTATGTATGGGTCGACGTGTGAGTGACGTTTGTGCAAATTTGACGTTTCAGGTGACCTTCTATTGTAAAAACATGCGAGAAGATTCTGCAGGCGTAGTTACATTCAGCTGTGTTTTGGATAAGGCTGTCCTTTTTTGTTACGGTAAGATAGACCTGTTTTCTTAGAAAATACCAAATGGTAGGCCACTCCGGCTGCCGTCGGAGAACTTCGTCCATTGTCCTTGTCTCGTGCCGTCTGTCAGCCTAACCAGNCTCGGCTCCTCTCGACTGCTGCTCGGGTCTGCTCGGTCAGCTTCCGGATGAGGAGGCATTCGTTCGACCAACTTACAGTAGATAACATTACAAACATTTTTAACAGGGGCCATAATAGTGTAAATAATGTTTGTTTTGGCAGTTACAACTGAATGTAATGTTTTCTACTTTTTTACATCTGGGAACTGGGAAGGCATTTGCCTTCATCAGATGGAAAGTTTCTTGAGCAACAACTTAAGTATTTCTTATAGCTATGCAGGGTATGCAAGAGAGCAAACACAAACAAGAACAAACAAACAAGTGAAATTAAGAATAAAATTGAAATTGTACAATATAATATTGTGGTGGTTCATCTTATAATTCAGTCTAGAGAATGTACCAGAAAGCATCTAAGACCTGCAAACATCTAAATTTCCCCCCAAACCCTTCGTGCCATTTCGTCCGCGCGCATTTTTCAGGGCAATCTCTATTGGGCTCAGGGCCATCTGTAAATTAGCTTAGATGGCCCACAGGGCCATCTAAGCTAATGTCATGCACTGTTACCGCTTGTAATTATGCCTTTACAAGCTTAAAAGTTGTATTTATCATCTCAATTTGGTGAAACAAGTATAATATTCCAAAAACCAAGACTTTGTTTATTTGAAATCAGATTAAAACAAAGTGTCACGGACTCTGCCGTGTTATCGATGATTACTACGCTTTTCATTCATAATTTCAGCGGGAGGGAGGGGCAGCGGCGCTGAGGAACAGCAGAGTGCGGGTTGACAGGTGTCTGTGTTGACACTCCCCTTATTGTGCGTCAGCAGAGACAGGCTACAAGTGTCTTAGGTTCAAGATAGATAACTAATGTCTGGGTTAGTGTTCATGACTTCATGTTTATGTCATCTTAATGGTTAATCTCAATGCACACACATTTTCCATGCTTTCCAATAGTTTAAAATAGTTGTATTCCTCTGTTAAATACCCTGTTCAATACAAACATGCCACTTGTAAAAATGAAATAACATTTCTGTGAACTGATATTTGTTTAGTGAGCTTATTAGAGGATGTTCCCTGAAAGATTGTACAATGTCAATGAAGAAGTCAGACTTAATATATTTGTTAATAATTACATACAATAGATGGAATTTGTGTGTGTGTGTGTGTGTTCCAAGTGAATCTGCGGCCCCCTGGTGGCCAGTACATAAATGATATGGCCCCCACCACCATCCAAGTTGCCCAGCTATACGATAGAGAACGTTAGCGGATACAACTGATATCGTCTCCGTGTGGACAGGGCCTTAGTTTTGAACTAGGCTAAAGTGACAGGAGTAATTATTTCAAATGCCTCAGGATCGGGATTTGGGATTAAATAACTGCTTTCCAGGATTTAAAAATCCTGTCTAATAAGCTTATAAACCTCTAAGGTGTGTTTTGTGGTCTGATGAGTTTAAAGCCTGGCAATACATGTCTGTAATGAGGATCATCAGATTGAAAGAAAATGTAGACTATAGGTAAATAATGACAACAGCTTTTATTTTACTTTCAGTAGGGAGAGGTTTTTTTTTTTTCTGATCTGGCTTTATCAAAACACTTTTAACCAGTTTAGCCCTAAGCCTGTTTTTCAGGTCTCAGGCTCGAAAGTGACATTCCCAGAACAAATGACCATATCTTCCCTTCTAAAAGGGTTAAATTAATAATCTTTTTTCTCAAAGTAATGATAAACCTGTGAGTTGGATGTAGAAGAGTCACAATCAATATAGATGTTTTTTATTTTAAAGAAAATTCAGATTGAACATAGTAAAAAACTGTAAATTATAGTTTCCGTCCAAACATTATTTTTTACTTATAGTGAAAACTACCCTTGGATGATAGTAAGGTAGACTAAAAGCTTTAGGAAACCAAAGTACAANAGATTTTTTTCAGATTTGTGAACAATATTTGAGAGAAATGGTTATTTTGTGTATATAAAAATGTTTTAGATCTTTGAGTTCATCGCAAAAACAAAAGTGTTGCATTTATATTTTTGTTCAGTGTATTATCATGGTTATTATATCATATATCATCTTGTTTTTATACATCCAAGAACATTTTAGTGTTGTAGTTTGTCAATGGCGACATCATTAAGAGACTTGAAATNATTATTTTTTACTTATAGTGAAAACTACCCTTGGATGATAGTAAGGTAGACTAAAAGCTTTAGGAAACCAAAGTACAACATATAATACCGTAATTTTCGGACTATAAGCCGCACCTGAATATAAGCCGCAGCAGCGGCATACCACTCTCGGTTCCACTTTTACTTTTGCGCGCTACCTGTCTCACTCTTTTCCGGCCTCCAGTTTTTCCTGCTGGAACCCGCCGCTTAAAGGTGGGGGTCCGCGGAGCGGCCATAGAGCCCATAGAGTTAAAGGTGTTGGCCGTTAGCTGTAAAAATCCATAGATTAGCCGCACCGTTATATAAGCCGCAGCGTCGAAAAATAGGGAAAAAGGCGCGGCTTATAGTCCGAAATTTACGGTAAGTGAGTGAGAGTTCAAATAAAAGTAATAAAAGAGAGTAAAAAGTACAATATATACCTCTGAAATGTAGTGGAGCCTCAAATTGAAATATACAGATATGAGTAAATGTAGCTCTAAGCATAAGGATACTGAAGATGTGCCACATGAGGAAACTACCAGGCTATAGTTTTACACTCATTTTACAAGACACGAGCCCAAACCAGGTGCCATACCATCCTTGTTCTACTTTGGGTCTGACAGTTTTATGTCTATTGCACAGCTTTAAATGGCCTAAGTACATCATTTTATTTGTGTCATACTACTTCAGTGGTACAGTAAAGCTGGAACATCTCTAAAACCCAAATGACACATTAAGCAGGGTTGGTGCAGGAACATACATTTAACATTGTGTTAACAAGGTCATCCAGACAATGAAAATACCTATAAAAGCTAAAGGATCAGCATTAGCAAGTAGATAAATGTACTCCTTTTTTATTCATTTGTCCTCGTTCTCTAACAATAGCCTCTCGCTGGCCAAATTAGGTAATAAAAAGCAGTTAAGCAGGCAAGGTGGAGACGGTACCATCTGTTCCGCTGCTACGTGGACAGGCATCTGAGAATCTTCCTGCCCGACGGAACAACGGACACTTGTCTGAAGGAGCGCTGACATGCTGCAGGCGACGGGCCAGAGCAACCCTTCAGACAAGTGTGTGTTAGTGTGTGTAGGTGCCAAGTGTGAAGTCTTCTTCTTTTTATCTACAACTCGTCAACTCAATGACCATTTTTTTGTTTAAATTGAACAACCATGTACTGCTCCAGCTCTTTTATCAATGAAGCCAACTGAGGCACAGGCACACTGACCGACGCAGTCTTATGTAACAGAGATTTCAAAGTCAAATAGAATCAAAGTTCATTTCTATAGCCCAATTTCACGACACACATTTGTTTCAGTGGGCTTTACAGTTTAACAAAGTTGAAAGACAGTGCTAAAAGATAAATACATTGATCATAAAATAATTTTTAAAAAGCTAGAAAGAATGATTTAAGTATATTGCAATTTTATCCCAAAAAATCTCAAGGAAGAGCTACTTTTAGACATGTCAAATTACATCTTACTCCTTAAAATACCCAATCTACTTGATTTATTTTCTCTTTCGCAGTTTTTCTTACTGGGAGAGGAACCTTGGGTGAGGCTAAGTGCTTCACTGTCACACAGTTTCCCAGGGAACATGGGACTTTTCTCTGGCAACAGCAGAAAGAAATAATAGGATGTCTTGGACAAGGATATACTTTTGGTTGAGGTTTATATATAGCCACCTGAGGAGAGGCAGAAGTGGTGGAGAAGCGAGGGAGGGTCTGCATTGTTCCATTTGTCTGCAGTGGAAACTTTACTGTCGCTAGTGGAAGACCAAATGATAACCCTCTGCAAAGGCCACGCTTGATAAGGCAGTGACTGGGACCACACACACACAAAAACACACGTATACAGTATTTGTGGAAAACTGGCAAAGCCCCAGTGACAATTTCAGAAACAAAGGGGAAAATCAGTGGGGAGTGGTCACACTCCCACCCAGCTGTTCACAACTCAGGCACACAGCACAGTCAACAAGAGAGCTTCAACTAACCTTTTTACTGAGAAAAAGACATCACTTTTACTGTCAAAACAAGTGCAGTGTCTGACAGTGTTTTATAAAGTATAAGAAACACATCAAAATACCGTACATTTGCATTGAGCTAGCAAAGAGCATATTTAATGTTGGTGTAAAGAGGAGGAGAAGAGGAGGAGGGGATATCGTCACCTCTAAGGTGTTTCAACAGTTTTTGAATAAAGGTTCTTACTGTTTTGAAATACAGTATTAATCTGATGTTTCTTGTTTTGATAAAAAAAAATCCCAGCTGTTCGGTACCCTCATTTTCTCCAGAACTGGGGCTGAAAGTGGGAGGACAAATTATGGAGTAATTAAAGCAGACGCCAAGCTGCAACACCACAAAAGCTTTCTGAGGAGTAACACTTGAGTAACCCCCCCGCCCCTCCCCCCCGTGCAGCTGGCCCTATTTGCATCTGAGCGAAGAAAACAACACGCGCGTGTTGGATTGAGAACTGACCAGCAATGGCCATTAAATGATATTACCAGGTACTATACAAAACACATGGTCGGTATTCCACACAATTTGCTTTCTTAAGTGTAATAAATGCAAAGCTGAAACTCTTTGGAGTGCCATGTGACATAACAGGAGTTATCATGCTATTTCAGTAGTGTGTTCCTGTGTTCCTGTGTTCCTTCTGTTCAGCGTAAATCTTGGCTTGCCTTGAATGGGAACCAGAGGGTGTCAAACAGTCAAATACTGATGTTCATTGGGAGGGAGTTTTCCATTATGACTAAAGGCAAGTTGGTGAAATAAACCAGACATAGTTCTGAGTGATTGAAGATATACTTTTGGGCAATGTATCATTCTGATTTATGCATGAACATGCTTTTTTATTCACCAAAAACGTATATTCAGGCCAAATCATACCCAATATGTATAGAAGCACCAACTGCAGCCAGAGGAAAAGTAGAGCCATGAGCTTAGTAAATCCGTACTAGGCCCTGCTTGATGAGTTGTCGAGACCAGCAGGTCGTTTTTCAGGCTGGGGCCACGGCGGGAAGAAAAACAATGGCCTTAACTGAGAAATGTTCACCCACCGACTGTAGGGGGACCAGAGACAATAAGCACTTTCCATCAAAGGCTTAGGGTTAAATAAACACCAGTCCTGCTGGATATGTGAGGCTGAGAGCATATGGGGGTCAAAAGGAACTGGGGAGAGTAGAGGTCTCTGCAGGGGATAAAGGGAGTTAAAATAGAGAGGAAGAATCCCAGCAGGAGGAGCCTTTTTCATGGGATTTATATACTAAAACCCATTTAACATTTGAACTGCAACATGGTGCGGGACATTCACGGTGAGCCAGTGGGCTTGTTGATGACGTGAAACCGGGAGAACGTAAGGGTGAAGAAGAAGGGTCTTCTACACAAAGACACCAAAGGAAAAGGTCTAACTGGAGAAACAACAAGATTTAGGAAGTTATGTCAGTAAGGGATGACGCCAAATAGTATGACTAGTTCAAGAAACGCCAAGAGACTTGTTTGTTTCTGACCAAATTACAAATCAACTATTCAACCAGGGTGTAATACGCATCATGTCCTTCCTCCGGCAACATGTCTGACAAGGACAAACTGCTGTTCTGTGCTACATGTGTGAAAAGAAAAAATGTTGGACAATGTACAGACCTGATTCACTGGATATGTCTGTGGCTTATATCAGAGTAACATCTCAAGACTGTAACACAGTAGATTCAAATCATCGAGGCAAAGGAAATGTGTTAAAGCATGCTAATAATAACTTTCCAATTGTAAAATGTATGTTTTTGTCCATCTGGCGAAACAAGTTTATCATCATATGCCCTTAAGATATGTGAGTAAACACTTCTTTGGAAGATGGGGATATGCAAGTAGCTAATAAATAAAAGTGAAAACCTTTATTGGCAACTTTAAATCAGCAACTATTATTCCGAAACCCAAGCACTGGCGGCAAGGGGCCAGAGCTGTTAGGATGGAAATTATTTGAAAGAATAAACGAAAAGATAAAGGTTTGTTTTTCTCAACGTCTTACTAAAGCAGGGCTCGACAGTAACGGTTGCCAGGTTGCCATTGGCAACCATTCAGAAAAAATGTCAACCAATTCTTGGCCTCAACCAGTTTTTAACATAAAGAAATAAGGACAGCAAACAGCAAAATGTGCACCCCAAAAGAGATAAATGTTAATTATTTGTTGTATTAAGAGTGATATTTAGTTATTGCTGTGACCAGTCGGAACCTGATACTTAAATTGCACGTGCATTGGTGTGATTACAGAGCCAAAAAGCGATGCACGTTTACTCGTGTGCGCGGTGCGCCGTGTGTTTGTTTTACAAAAAATGGCAAAGCAAATTAAGTTGTTTGACTGCGGGGTAAAAAGTTCAGCCAACCCGTCAACATCTCAAACGAATGTTCAAAGTGATTCAACTGATAAACCGCAAGGTGAACCCGAACGAAAAGCAAAGAGGAAATGTGTAAAGTCTTGGGAGGCGAAGTATATATGTACATTCTGCTCTGTTGTCCATTGACTTCCGGTAAAAGTTCCTTCAAAATATGAGTCCCGATCTTATTACTACCAAAATAAAAGTGCAAAACGAAACTTTACCATAGGAAAAATATTGGCATAAAAATATAAATCACTTCTATAAAAAGGTAACACATTTTAAATATAGTTAGACATATTAAAGGTAATTTACAGCATCAATAATTAACATCTAATTCTTAACTGTGAATGCTTTTCATTTATTTAACATTAGAAATGTATTAGTCTGGCCAATCCAAGACTTCAATGCTGAAGGGCCAATGGACCTATGGTGGGGGTCAGCACAAAGGTCAAGAAAACCCACATTTGAAAGGGAGACAACGGATGACCAAGAAACTAGTGATCTGTGAAGAACATGACAACAGCTGCACTACTGGTGTTTTGTATACCAGCAATTGAGGGTGGACAAGTTTACTACCACTTAAGTTTCAAATAATTGTGTTAATTACTTATTGTAAAGCATTTGAACATTCTTTTGAGTCACATGTTCATTATTACGTTGATGTATTACTGTATAGTATCTTAATTATTTAAAATATAAGGTGACTAAAAATGGCAACTTTATTTTCAGTCTTGGCAACCAATTGTTGTCTTCTGGTAACAAGTAACATGACAGAATATCAAACAGTCTGTTCAAGCAAAAGCTAAATAAACTATTTATTTCTCAGTAGGGTCATTTCCATAATGTCATCCAAACATTACAATAACTATTTGAGCTTGTCAGTTGATAAAGCAAGGACATTTTGCTTGAGGGTGTGGAGGCAATAAGTAATTACATTGCAGCGTTCACGCTCAAAACTGGAGAATTATCAAATATGGATTGCACCATAGTGAGTCAGATACCATAACTTGGGAAAATATGTGCAGGTTGAAGAATACAGAAGTTATCCTTTGAGTTGTAAAGAGAAAGCAAATTTCAGGGAACAGATCACTCAGAAGAGTTTCCGTTCATCAAAATGATTCAATTGCAACAAGCTGGGAGATATCTAAGTGAAGATAAAGTCTGCAAAGATATGCATTCCTTCTGTCCAAACTGAACAGACACGTGATGTCTCTGACAATTTGATGCCTTTTCTGAACAACCCCTGTAGCTGCTGGTGATAAGAGCTTTTTGGTGTAACATGTGCAGAGAGAGGTCATGCTTCTGCGACACAACGGGGCACAGTTTTTTTTATTAAGACTTTTGGCTTCTAGTATGGAGATGGGAAAACACTTCCGTCATTATTCAGTTTCTAATACAGCAAAATGCATGTTTGACCGACATCATCACTACACCAGTGGTGAACCATCAGAGCCTTAAAAGGTATTCAGCAGAGATGCTCCGATCGATATTGGCCGATACTCACTCTCTGCCGATCGATCGGTGCTCTCTAAAAATGCCGATCACGAGAGCCGATCGAATGACGTAAAATACTTGATACTTTTCTCTGTGCGCGGCAAAACAAGCTCGCCAAAATGGCTTCACCAGTCTGGCAGTATTTTAAGTGTCTGAAAAAGACAATAAAATAGCAGTATGCAACGTGTGTGAAGCAGAAATCCTGCAGCTCCACCCGCTGTGACGGACCGGTCAGTGGAGCAAAACACGCACTGAGAGTTAGACCTAACACACTTAGCTATTTTATCTACCTCTGGAACAAGCTAAACTAGTTATACATATGTTTATTCTTCACTGTCGGGTCACTCATTACTGGATCAGTGAGCTGCATGAGATACTGACAGGCTGTCAGGAGAGAGAGAGAGAGAGAGAGAGAGAGAGAGAGAGAGACAGAGAGAGGAAGAGAGATTACTTCCGCTCATTTCTCCCGTGTTATTCTCCAAAGTTAATGTAAACTTGAATAATGTACTTCATTTGAATGTAATAATTATGTTGGTTGTTGTTTGTGGAAGCGCCAGTGAATGAGCCCCATTAACTGAGCCCCAAACATCACTTTAAAATGGAAGACCCCCATAAGCCCCATCCACTCGATCGGCCCCAAAATTGGCGATCGGAGCATCCCTAGTGTCTACAGAAGGTCCAGTTGTGATAGAAACGGTTTGCCACTGCACTACACATATGTATGTTAAGTGATTTGCAATACAGAAACATAAGCGGACAGAAGTCCTGCTGTTGCTAAGCAGACTCTTTAAAAGACACACTTCAGGTTTACAAGATAAAAGTGAGCCAAATTCCTCTGACAAACAGCACTGACACAAGCTTAAGCACTCCACATAAACTGTGCAATGAGTTCCAGGTATGAATACCAACACTTTCATGACACGCCATTAACCTGAGCCTGAGCCTGTTTTTCAGGTCTCAGGCTCGAAAATGACATTCCCAGAACAAATGACTATATCTTCACTTGTAAAAGGGGTAAATTAATAATATTTTTTCTCAAAGCAATGAGTAACTGTACAGTTGTAGCTTGTTTATGTCATTTTATGTATCAATTAACTCTCTCAATCTAGAATCGCACAACAGGAAAGTCAGTAAACGTCCGGTCATCAGGGAAGCGTTTGGTCACCAGGGAACATAGCTGTTTTTCAACTTTTTTGGTTGATTTGGGTGAACTAAACCTTTAAAGGTGGAGCCGAAGTGTATTCCATGGAAACGGAATGTGATCTGATACTGCAAATCAAGCCTAAGTGCTCAACCTACAAACTTGTTAACAGCAGAAGGACATTGTAATACAGTATCTTATCTCAGCAGCATATCAAATGAAGTCCGCAACCTGGGAGTCATCCTGGACTCCACCCTCTCTTTCCAGGCGCATATCAAATCCATGACCAAATCCGCCTTCTACCATCTCAAAAACATTG
>NW_011358801.1:377774-379885 GCF_000735185.1 Notothenia coriiceps | reverse complement strand
TAAGGGACAACTTGAATGCTTTTTTTTCTCTTAATGCATTGCATAAAGATCGGATCGGGAAAAATCGGTATCGGCAAATTGTCAAAATCAAATGATCGGAATCGGATCGGGAGCAAAAAAAGGTAATCGGGACATCCCTACCTGAAACACAGTTAAAAAATGTAACTATGGTTAAAGGATGCCGGATAAACTTAAAAGTAAGGTGTCATTGCAGTGTGAACTGCTGCCTCTAAATAGACACACATCTGGGGTAAAATCGTATTAGAGTAGTGAGTTTTATATGAGATTCTTAATGCAGCTTTGACTTCTTTGTTCATCCATTTCAGCCCAGAAGTCACCGTCTGTGAAATCAGAACGATATTTCAAGTCTGACCCTGTAAATTATTTCCCCATCACTTCCTTTATGAGTTTTTCTTTCTTACTGCAGTTACTGAACATTATCTAGAGCCTTAATTCCTCAGCGGGGAAATCGCCCATGCAGGTCACCCGTGCCACTGCTTGACTCGTGAAGGGAATTATATGTAAATCACTTGACATATTCTCTCTCTTGCCGAGCACATTTATGCAAACCAAATGCAAAAGATGTGTCGTGCAGCAGATTGGAGCATGTGCAGTTTTGTCTGTAGAATAGTGGCTGCATTTCTGAGTGAAATGCTTAGTGGTGTGAACAATATCGTCTCAGTGATTTGACTGATAATGCATGTCTTTGAAGGCGGGAGGGGTCAATTGAAAGAAAGACCTCAGTGTGTCAGGAAAACTGTTTATGTTAATCGCTCGGCTGCCAACTGTGAGATGCAAGTCATTACAGGAGATTGTTGAGGGGATCCTGCTGAGAGAAGGAAGTGCTGGTTAATGATGTGGATAGAGAGGAGGGGGGGGGTGTTATAGCAGGACAGTAGGAATGTTACCATGATAGCCAAGTGTTGAGATGTTTCATTAAAGACGCGTAATTGTTCCTTTTAGATTTGTCCGTCAGATCCTAAACAACACAATTCCCTCAACAAGTGCTTTTCTTATGATTAGTATCCAATAGCTTTTAGTCCCATTGGTCCACACTGCCGTCATCAAGTATTAAACTGGAGCCATTTACCCAACCTCTATCAAAGGAGGTCACTCCTGCCAAATGATCCTGTTTCAATGGACTCATTCTCTGTCTTGGTATACTCATTCTCAGAGAAACTCAACATAGCTCTTTCCATTTCAAGAAATCTCACTTTGGGCTGTCGGGCATCGCTGCGACTTGTCTGACGGGTGGCTCGTCTGCTGTGTCACTGAGCCGTGTCTGAGGCCAATTGTCACACTTCAAGAAGCTTTCATTCCAGCATATTCTCACAACACCTCAGTAATCTCCATCAATACTGTGACTATCTTTCTGCCTTTGTTGATTGTGAAGCATAGGAAACAACTGATGGGGAAATCTAGGGTTTTCACTCACATACTGAAAAACAAGATTTATATACACAAGTCTGGAAAGCAATATGACAAGGTTATAATGCACCACCAGGAAGATTTTTTGTTGAAGTTAAAAGCATCAATCTGGTGCACTTTGAGAGCAACATGAAGAGATCTATGGATACATCTCTCAACACCCATATGAAACAGAACTGTAAGCAGATTTTTTTCTTTATGGATATTTTACAAATCACTCCCCTTTCAAACTGTATTCTTGTTTATTAATAACAACTTTTTTTTACTGTCATATTAGTATTGTATACCTGTTTACTTTATTCTCTTATTTTTCTATAACTATAATGATCATATAAAGATGTGCCTTTACCTCACTGGTTGGAGAAAAAGCTTCTTAAATTCGTTAGCATAGCTAGCTAACCAGATGCTAATAACAATAAAGTTATTGACTGTATGATCAGTATGACAGATGAACAGATCGCCACTGGGCTTACAACTAAAGACACAGCCACGAAAAAACTGCGGCATGTGTACGGCTCCTTATGGGCAGCGCCGTATAGATAGAAGAGTTACTACAGCGGAAGTCCAAAAACGGTTATCGTCACGTGGTTCATGCAGACGAGGATCGTTCCCCGGAAGTTCATGGCAGGCAATGTGAATGCATTGATAACAGGAGATAGAACTACGATTTTTTGGTAATTATT
>NW_011358801.1:373164-377734 GCF_000735185.1 Notothenia coriiceps | reverse complement strand
TATTACCGGCACCAAAAAAATAGAAATAGATGGTCTGTCCTTCATATTTTCTTATTCACAGCCAATCATAACAGTACCGTAGGAAAATAAGAGAAACACAAAAACGTACAAAATAATTCTTAGTTCCCACTTGAGAGTTAAGGTATAAATATTAAGGGAGTTATTTAAGCATTTATGGTTATTCTTAGCATTTAGTTAAGAACAAACAGGTATATTTAAAGGTTGCAGTTTTGTATATTAATATTTTATATGCATTGTCATTGCTGCTACCTCTGCTTTCATCACTGCTTTAAATTATTTGTGTCTACCTCTATCTCTGCAGTGAGAGATGCCAACAATATTTCCTTAAACTTATGTATGATGTCAATAAAGAAATTCTGATTCTGAAAACAAGTCAATAAGACGAATCAATCAAGATGGTGACCACAAAGACAATACACTCAAGGCTTTAAGACTTTAAGACAGTCGCCCACAAACAAAAAGGGGACGTCACAGTGACTCCATCCACCTCTGATACCAAAAGAGCTTTATTTGATAGCTTTTCCCCCATACTAAATAATCATTATGTAAAATGCATTCAGTTGCCTAAAATCTCATCACCATCTCACTCCTCACTATTCAATTAATGCTTTCATAAATACACTTTTTAACAAATACTAACTGCCTATTCCATGAAATACAAAGTGAGCGACACTCGGCCAATCACACGACACATTCAATCAAAGAACTCTTGCAGTGATTGGCTTTCCTTTTATCCAATTTTTACACCTGTATATGTGACATCTATATAGCATGTCTGATCCTCCTCTGTTGCTGTCCCGAGGTTTCTAACATGTGTCCCCGTTAATTGTGGGATTAGTTTGGGAGTGTTTCCTGCAAGGGTCTAAGGACAGAGGATGTCTTAGGCTGTACACACTGTAAAAAACCCTGAGACAAAGGTGTGGTTTCTGATACTGGGCTGTATAAATAGAATTTGATTGATTTTCTCTCACCAGCATCAGGTCTGAAGCAGCCTGCAGAATATCAGCTACCAGATGCTCCACCTGCTTTGTTGAAATGGATCCTCCTCCACCTCCGGATGCTTCATCACGTGGGTCTGGATCTAACATCTGTGTAATGTCAGCACTAGTGGAGGTTTGCAGGCTGAATGAGAGCAGAGACAGCAGGCTGTGGAGGGTTTTCTGCTCCAGACGGTACGAGGCTGGACCACCGGACTCTGAAAACTGCTGCGAGACGTCCTGAACGTGAGCCGTCACTCGTCTAGCACTCGCTAATGTCACCTGAACAGGAATAAGTGATGTATTAGAAACCATTTGTAACTTCCATCATCCATTAGTGTGTATTTGTCAATGAAAGAGACGACCTTCCACCTACCTGACGTGTGACCTCTAAAAGGTTTTTGAGAATGCAGATGTTGTCCTCCATTGATGCCTGAGATTCAGAGGATTACAGGTGAATAAAGTCAGACAATTAAACACCTCCCCTGTAGATTTCACACATTCAAACAATAAGAAATTTTATTTTTAAATATGCAAATGAGGCATTATCTCATGCAAGCGTTTGGCGAAATGTACATTTAATTTATAAGTACTTTAAGATGCTTTAGAAAAAAGAATGTCATACCATGTTATATAACAATACAAATGAACATGTACACAAAAATGAAAACTCAAGATGCAATGAAATAAATAACCGTTAAAGAAAGGCCTGTGTGTGAGTGTTTACCTGTCCATTGCTCTCCAGCTCACACACTGTGTGGATAAGTGTGTTGCGTGAGTGTCTCTGTGTGTGTGTGTCGGCCTCGGTGTGCAGGCTGAGTCGGTTCAGGATGCCCGACAGGAGGCTGACGTAGTTACGAACCTCCAAACTGTTCCCAAGATGCAACAGAGCCGACAGGTTCCTCAGACCCGACCCTGAACTGGAGACAAAGAGATATTTATAAAACAACAACAACACAAACTGTAGGAATAGTTAGACTGCAACGTGTTCAAATGTTCTGCAAAGCTCCAGAGATAAAACAAGAGAGTGATGTCAAGAGAGATACCAATTCAAAATTCAAAGCATGTTTTCTAAATGTAATATTCTGCTCCATTACTTTTTTATAGGGGTTAAGCTTCTCAAAAACAACAATTTTTCTGCGCTCAAAAAATGTTTACTCTCCAGCTTGCTGGACACAAATGTACATACATATGTTTGTTAAAGAAAGTTGATTTGAAAGAATAAAAAAATATTTGAATCCGATTAATCAATTAGGGATTTTGTTAGGGTGTCATTGAAAGCCTCATTCATTAAAAACATAATAGTAAATTTGATTGTAAAGAAAGAGACACTAGGGACAGCTCTAACTCTAAAGGACATATTTAGAACTGATAAATATCTTATTGGCAATTAAAAAGCTATTATCTTCAGCTTATAAATATATAAAAAGGTGGTGTTGGTTCATGAAAAAACAATAAAAAGGTTCTGTCCATATGGAGTGCAACATACTGTAGTCATAAGCTCATAACCATAATGCTGATGTGATGACATGGTGATTCTTACAGCTCCAGGTCAGGGTCAGGGTGAGAGAAAGAAGAGGAGGAAGAGGAGGAAGAGGAGGAAGAGGAGGCGTCTCTGAAGAAGCTGGGTTGGACTTCCACGGTGACAGGACAGGGTTTAGTGGCCGTCCCATATGAGCTGCTTCTGATCTCTGTGAAAATAGTTACTGCAAGCAAAGATACAAAACAATTAAGAAGTTTTACTGTCAGGACATCAGAGAGGTTACACACATTCTGTTGCAGACTGAAAACTCACTTGTTTAGACTGCATCTTTGATACAAAATTATTAAAAACATCTTCTGTACGTAGCGCTTACAAAGGATTTGGCTTTAAGTGAAGCTGTTGCAGTAGCATTGAATCTGGTTGGGCTTATAGACAGGAGATGTACCTGCAGGGTTCTTGCTCTGAGTTTCTTTCTGCATGGTTGTATGCACTTATTGTAAGTCGCTTTGGATATGTCACTAAATGAAATGTAATATACTATAAAAGATATCAATCAGAGTACATGTGATCGATTTGTACCTTTGTATTGATCAGCGGGGTCACCAGAGGGCAGGCTGAAGTAGTACTGGAAGTCTCTGCCTGCATAGAGCGTCCTCCGAGGCCCATCTCCTACACTGATGCTGTACTCATACAATAAATCCTACACACACACACACACACACACACACACACACGCACACACACACACACACACACACACACACACACACACACACACACACACACACACACACACACACACACACACACACACACACACACACACACACACACACACACACACACACACACACACACACACACACACACACACGAGTGTAAACAAGTAGGGAACAGCAAAGAAGTCAAAACAGGAGTGATTAAATAGACCTATGATATAAAGAGAAAGCCTGATGCCTTCTATAAATACGGGGGGTTATACAGGTGTCTGATTTACTTTGTTTTAAAAAAAATGTGAAAAAAGAGTGATACATTTGTAGTGAGGTGCGTGTTTCTGTGTAAAAAAAGATTAGAGAGGATATACCTGTTTCCCTGAGGTGCAGAAGATGCTGAAGTGTGTGTAGAGCTCCACTCCTCTGATTGGCTGCACCTGGCACGCTACACCTTTTGGAGCAGGGTTGGTTTTGAAGAACAGCTGAGTCCGGCCAAGTGCACTACTACGAGATTCTGAGTACGAAAAATAACAATCACACATTTGTATTCAAATCCATCCCTTCAATTTGCATCCAGAAAATAAAAAGATGGGCTAATAACCGACTGATGATGTCAGTGTTGTTTAAAGACAGCAATCAGTTATTATGCATTACATTTACAGGAGAATTCTGCGGTTAAAGTGATATTTCTTAACTTATTTTACTCTGTGTGAAGTCAAAATCACACATTGTTTCAAATTTGACAGCTTTTTAAGGACTAAATGACTCAGATTCAAGACCAAACATGGCATAGTTTGAGAGTTTGACCAAGGTTAATTGTAATTTTATAATGAGAACTCGCTAACTTTACAGAAGCTCAAAAAATAGCAAAAACAACATACATGTATAGTATTGCATAACATATATACATTTAAGCACTTATAATCACCCATTCATATTCAAGAAAATGTAAAGGCCTTCATTTTCTAACCGTCAAATTCAAGTAGTTTGGAGGAACCATGAAATAAAATGGTAAAAATCACTAAAATCAAGAAATAAGCAAAATAACATTAAGCCTCATCCATGACTTCCTAGGTATTAAGATTTCTGAACTGCTCATGTGTTAAGAAACAGATCGCAGTCCAAGAACAGGGATAATAATAACACACTTTGGAAAGAAAAGTCAGTTTTATTGTGAAACCTACTGGCAGTGACCTCCAACATGTATCTGCTCCCAGGGGTCAGGCTGAAGGGTCTCAAGCTGAGCAAAGGGGCGGAAACTCCTGAAATAAAACGAAGAAAGATGATTTAAGCCTGAGACAGGTGGGTAAAGAAGCGGAAATATGTCGGAGAGTTTCCTGAAGAATGTACCTGTGTAGGTGTAGGACTCAAAAAGG
>NW_011358801.1:350134-372841 GCF_000735185.1 Notothenia coriiceps | reverse complement strand
TATATCGCTGATCTCAGACTGAGCTCAGTTCACGTCACCTGAGCTCAGGGGGTGGAGAACGGAAGTGGGCCGGAGGGAAATTACGTCCGTACTACGAACAAACATCCAGGACAAACTTACGTCCATAACTACACAAACACCAAGGACAAACCTTTACGTCCATGACTACACAAACACTAGGAAAACTTACGTCCACTACTACACAAACACCAGGACCAACTTACGTCCATACTACCACAACACACTAGGACAAATTACGTCCACTACTACAACAAGACACCTAGGACAAAGCTTACGTCCCAATACTACACGACATTTTTTTTTTGCGCACAAACACTAGGAAAACTTCACCGTCGCTCTATTACTTACACTCAATACAGCTATACAGGACATAAACTTACCATGTTATTTGGGGATTCATTCCGGCACCGGTATTATTCTCGTAATAAACAATACTAACAAAACAAGATAACCACTAGGTAAGGTAACAACCAAATTACCAGTTTCTTCCTCAAAATTTCAAATAAATAATTAAACAGCAGTAGAAGTGCGCTGAAGACAAATGGACACAGGAAACGGACACGTATTTATCTTTGTGCATAATTACCTTATTAACATTTTAAATCATATGGAAAAGTGTCTTTATCTTCATTTTGAATACAATTTTAATAGGGAACTAATAAGGAGACGTAAATTCATTCAAAGGTATCTATCACAGTACAGCCTGATTGTTTGTAGCTAATGCTTATCTTATTTTATCTACACAATACGACTCTCTATGGACAATATCGTTGACCGCATCCTTTCTAAATAAAGGTTTTTCTATACTTTTTATTATACATGACATAGGAGGGCCGTGCCTTAGTCGTGGCTCGTCGTCGCAGAAGGTGTCCAGTCTAATTCGTATTCTATTTACTTCTACCTCGAAATAGTTAGGGTACCCCTTTAAGTCATCAAGTTTGTCGTTGTCCATTCTAATTTTTTTGTCCCCGTCTGTGTAGAAAGGTGTCCAGTTAGTAGAGTACATATAAGTTATAATTACTCAGAAATAACAATTGTCTGCTATATTCCATAGAGTGGTTACACCTGGTGGAAATTTAATGACCTCTGGACATCAGAATCAGACTTGACTTGGCAAAGAGCACAAATACTGGATTCCAATTTCAGGAAGAAAGTTTGGAAGAAAGTTTTACCCACATTGTGTGAAATAACCCTACTAAAGAACTTAATGAGAATTTACACTTTTTCGAGTATTTTATCTAGACTTGCTTGACTAACATTGATAAAAGACTTGACTTTACTTTGACTTGGTATTCATGACTTGAGACTTGACTTAAGCTTGAGACAGATGACTTGAAAAGACTTGACTTTTTAAAATGAAATATTTGCGTTTGTTTTTGTATTGAGATATTACATTAAGTTTTTTCGAAACGTGATTTGGTGATTATAGCGCCATGCGCGCAAACCTGGCAACCCAGCGTTACTCCACAAATAGTCAAGTTTGGATTCAAGGATTATGTTGTCGATGACGCTAATAAGAAGAGAACAGCGGTATGCAGGGTCTGCAGCATAAATATCAGTGACAGGACCACCACAACATCCAACTTCATTCGTCACTACAAAAAAAACCCACAGAGAAAGGTGCGTGAATGTGTTGTTAGCTAGAAAGCTAACGTTAAGTTAAGCTACGTTAGACTTGGTTTCAAATCGATTAAAGCAAAGAGAAGACAAAAACGGTAAATTAACACTAGAACCGCCAAGGGATTCATTTTGACTAACCCTGATACTGAGAGAGAGAGAGAGAGAGAGAGAGAGAGAGAGAGGAAAAGAGATGCCTCCTTTATTTCCCCTGTGTTATTATCAGAAGTTACTGGAAACTTTTGAATAATGTAATAATCTACTTTTCGTAGTTTGTTTAAATGTTTTGAATGATGTTGTTTTTGTTTGTAGAAGTGCATCATTCCTTGATTTATTGTTAAATGAATCTGAACTTTTTGATCTGTTATGATGATAAACTGAAGCAATTTCTAAATTAACCCAATTAAGTGAGTTTGAAATCGTCCTGCTTAGTTTATAAGGAAATTATGAAGAGGAACAAAATAAATGATTTGAAAATGATATCTATGTAGGTGCTGACGCTGTTGGCGGTTCTAGTGTTAACATACATTTAAATTAAATATGTGTAATTGCAAATGCCATATATGATTTTCTAACCTGGAATTCTGCCTTTTTGAACAGACTTTTTGAGTCCTAGCTATATTGTCTGCAGTTCTGGGGTTAATATGAATCTAATATGATTGTCATCGGTCTAAATTAGATTTCAAATGATTAACTGTGTATGTAATGAAGGTCATAGTGTGGGTTGAATCAATTTTCATAACCACTGTCTTTTAACTGATTTAAATGCGGAAACTGGGCTTATTCATCAGAATTTCGTATGACTTGACTTGACTTGCTTGACTCTCACCACAGTGACTTGGGACTTGCTTGATACTTGTAGGTCAAGACTTGAGACTTACTCATGACTTGCTTCACATGTAGGACTTACTCTCACCTCTGGGTGAAGGAATGTTAGTTACAGCTTGTATTCTGGTAAAGGGGCTATTCGGGGAAATATCTGTCTATGTTAGTTGTTTTGTTTTAATATTTGTATTTGTTTTAATGTATTTTTATTTCATTTTAGTTTTAGTTTTTTTATTGTGTTTATTTTTACTTTATTTTGGTTTGCTTTTCAAACAGTGACAAACCAATGCAAACTTAAACTGACTCTAAACTAAAGCCATCTTATTATGCTCACCCTTTTCGCACTAATAATAATAATACAGAATTATTATTAAATGTATACCCTGAAAATGAATGAAACATATTAATAATATATATATAATAATATTAATATACACACTTGTCTTCATACCTTCAGTTTTATGTAAATCATCTTAATGAAATATTGTTTTAAAGCTATTTCCTTTCCTTTATTCTGGTTCACAGATGATCCCAGGAGATTTGGTTTACATCTAACTTGTAATGCATCAAACTCAGCCCAGTTATAGAAACAAAAAGCATGTATAGTGTATTTCAAATGCTTGATCTGTACCTGCCAGGTGTGCGGTATCTCTTGGTGACGCTCCTGGAGGCGGTCCTCTCTGACGTCGAGTCTCCAAAGATCCAGAGCAGCTGTGCAGGATCCGCTGCTTCAGAAACAGCCAGGAGGGTCACGTCTGTGTGTGTGGGAAACACTCTCTGTGCTGCATGGATCTGCACTGTGAGGGGGGGTCACACACTGCATGGTCATTATAGATATACAGGTAAGTACCACTTGAAAAAGGTAAAGAATTATGTTGTGCAAATGTAAAAATGTGAATCTAAATAGAGAAATGATGGAGAAGGTGGACCAGAAAACACTAGTTTACTATCAAATATAGATTAAATAAAAAAATGTCTTTCTTTCTTTATGTTTGGTCATTTTGAAGCCACCGTTTTATTTGACAGTGTTAAAAAAAGCAAGAACTAAACTACATAATAACTCCCTAAAGTTAACCTAACACACATTGCATGTTCATTGTAGATATACATGAAGGTACCATACGTTATAAACACTTGAAAAACATAAAGAATTATGTTGTGAAAACATTAAAAATTATGTCTTTAAAAAGAGGAATTAATTAAATTATTAAATTAAATAACACTTTTCATTTTTGTATTTATATGTTTGGTCATTTTGAAGCCACCGGTTTATTTGACAGTGTTAAAAAAAAGCAAGAACTAAAATGTATAATAACTCCCTAAAGTTAACCTGCATAAAAACATTATTTGTATTATTATTTTCTTATTTATTTATTCATTTAGTTAATTATAAGATAACATTTTAATTGTATTTATTTTTATATTTTTTGTGCTGGTCATCTCACCGCTCTGTTACCTTTGTGTCTCTTGCCTGCATTAAATTAGAACACGTATTAATGATAATAAGTTTATTTAGTTTAGTACCTTTCACAGAAATAGAAGTTAAACATTATGTTAAAATGTCCTGATATTTTCTTCTCTGCGGGTTAATGTAATTGTTTCCCATAAATCTCACTAACAAAAATATTCTGAATAAAATAGTGGTTAGGAAAACACAAAGATTATCTCAAAAGATAATAATAATAATTATTAATATAGAATGAGATATAGAGCAGTTATTCAGTATGGCACCATCGTTCATGTTTATAATTATACAATTAAAAAGTGTCCATTATATCACACTGATAAAGTCTTGCTGATCATGTTTAACCACATCAGTGCTTCTGCAGTTAAAATCTAACTATAATAGAAAATATAAAACTTAATGTAATGTGTTGTCTAGATTGTAGAGAATGTGATTTGTTTGTAAAAACATGTAACTTTTTTAAGTTATCATTTCTTAAATGTATAAAACAAAACAATGAATACATAAACCCTGACAACACAAATCAGCAGGGTCATTCGTGAGAACGTCTGAACTCTTTGTAATAATTATATTAATAATTACATATAATAAAATATAATGTGTCATGCGATTAAAATAATGATAAATACTATGATTAATGTATTTTTAGACAATTACAAACAAAGCCATAGAAAATGAATATTAAGGAAATGACGGATGATGTAAAAATAAACCTTTTTACTTAAAGTACATGACAAAAAAACGTTATTATTTTTTCATAGTCAGACAGTTTTTACAATAGAAGTCCTGCTTGTGCAAATTAAAGAGTCATATTCCCAAGAACATGATGAGTAGCAGCAGCTGACCTTTGGGCTGGGTGGGGGGTCCGGCCAGGTTTCCAGAGACTTCCACAACAAAACTCTTCCCAGCATGCACTCTGTCTGCAGGCGTAGAGCGACGGACGCGGTGCTGGAACGGCCCCTCAGTCCTGTAGAGAGCAACATGTCCGTCTCCTCCAACAGGGAGAGAGAGGAGACTGGAAATAAAAGAAAAAGATTCAGTTAAAATATCCACTTGCTTTAATTTAGAAAGTCCACATATTTATTATATTTGATTACAATAAGCAGTGTTTTATTCCACTGTTTATTTCATATTCTGATTTATCTTTGTCTATTTTACTTGTACAGGGTTGACCTTTTCCTGCTTTTTACATAAAGCATTCTTTTGCTGTGTTTTATTTCCATTTTTTCTTGCACTGAATATATTTCTTTATGTCTTGTGTATATTGTATTTTTCAGTGTTGGAGCAGCCATGGATTTTCATTGCCAACAACCATGCTCTAGCTTTTGTGCCATGACAAATAAGCCTTTAAATATATACAAAAAATATTTCTCCACATGCCTAAAACTCTTATGAATGTTCGTAACTGATGGCAGTAAAGAGATATTAACTCGTATGAAACAGACATAAAAGAGCCTTGTTAAAAAGTAAAGATCTGCAGCCTGCCTCACCTTCCTCTTCCTCCTCTGACTTCCTTTGTCCCTTCATCTGCAGAGGTGTTGAAACACTCGACGAACAACAGTCCATGTTGCTCGTTGCCACAGTAACAAGCCTCTGAGGTCAACGCTGCAACCTGGTACCTTCAGGAACAAAAACTGAGAGTCAGTGAAATACTTTCTAAATGCTGTGCATGTATCCAACTCAGAAACACAACCAAGTGTGGTTTCAGAAGGAGGGGGCTTATACCTGCTGGAAATACAAGATGTGTTAAATATGGCTATGCATCTGTTCTGTTACTATAGGCTCAAGGCATACATTTCAATTTTTGGTCATTTAAACAATTACATTTTAAGCTTCTTGAGGTCATTCTCAGCTTTTTTTTCTTCATGGAAAAAAACATGGAGGAATAAAATTGACCATATAGGCTGCAATTATCCAGTTTAAATATATATTTTTCTGTCTGTTGTATGTATAATAAGAGAGAACTAACACAACGACTAATGTCACCATTGAAATAGTACTGGTCCCAATGCGAATCATTAAAAAATAAAATTGGGTGGATTTTTCTTGTAATTTTTCGCAAAAATACACACACACAGTTTAGCTGAAATGCGACGGACCCCCATAGTGGTCTCCACGTGTCCCCCACACTCACCCTTCATCCAGGCAGCGCACAGAGCAGGTTACCGGGTTAAGGTCACGGCCACCTCTGAGTGCAAACAGGCTGCTGCTGCTGGGGGTGAAGCACCCCATGAACCAGGCTGAACTCCCGGGATCTGGTGCCTGAGCTGCAGCTGACCAGCGAGGGAAGTCCAGTGAAAGGAGCGAGCAAACAAAAGCTAAGAACATGTCTGATCCGGACAGAAGGCCGCAGGAGGAGCAGGAGCTCAGGAGGAGAGCAGCGGGACGCACAGACTGAGAGGAGAGGAGGAGAGGAAGAGGAGGAGGAGAGGTGCACTGACTGCGCTCAGGTGAGAACAGAGAACACTGTATGCTAATGAAAGGACCAGAAAGAGTGTGACAGGAAGCTGACATCAAATTATGCGCAAGGTAATGTGCTGCAAAAAAGTAGTCCTGCAAAAAGTAGTCCATGCAAAGTTATGAGTGCGTATTTTGTCTTTACTCGTGCAGAAATAAATACAAAATAAATTTGCATATGACCAAACCATTATTCTCCTTTTTTATCCAGTTTTGGTGACATGTTGTCTCATAAATTCTCCATTTCGTGAAGAAAAAAACAAAACACAATAGGCCTACATAAATACCAATAAGGAGTAGGCTATTATCTGTTGTACACAGCACAACACATAGGCTACAGGGAAATGTAGATTCTACATTCAACACCTAGCCTATAATGTAGGATCTGTGGGGAAATCCTACTTATAGGGAAAAGTAAATGCCTTTACACGCGATGTATCCATAAAAACGGGAACCTGTGTTGATAAAAACGAAATATATATTTCATTTTATATTATGTCTCTATCCTTAGTACACATTTATAATATAATAGTATTTTACCGTTTTATTTGAGTAACTGTAAACCGGACTGTGACCTGCTGCGCGTTCACATGTTTCAGGTAGACCTAAAATATATAATATTTTTCACGAAGCCCATTTGGAGCCGGTTGGAAAGCTTTAGGGACAGAGACTGATCATGAACAAAACTACATCTGGAGTCTTCATATTTTATTATATTAAGATGAATATGGTGCTGAAGTCGCCTATTCTCTTTAAGGGGAAACATCTTGAACAAAATTAGCTGCAGTGGAAAATATGGATCTTTTTCACCATTTCCTTTAAGTCTGAAATATTTTTTTCTGAGAGAGAAAGGGCAATGAGATGAAATATAAAGCAACCAAGCTTCAACTGTGTGTATGAGTTCCTTAAATCGTCCCTATGTTCTTTTACTAGTCGCCACTTATTTGCTTTTTTAGATAAATCTTCAAGGCTGTCTCTTTGAAACTAGAGATATAATAACATCTCACAAACATGGATGTTTTTTTCCACTTGTTTAGGTAAGAGTGTCAGCTCCAGCTCTTGATATGTGTTGCAGTGTGTAGAGAGAAATGCCACAACATATCGAAACCAGTGAAAGTGTCTCCTCTGAGTGCCCTGTTAGCTCTTTAGTGGAAGCTCACTCACCGTGCAGCTAACTCCACCGCTCCACCTTAAAACATCGCTTCCGGGTTCCAGACCTCCCCTTTAAGAGAGTTTTCCCACTCTTTTTACAGCCAGCAGAGGGCGCTGTCAGACTGCAGAACCTCCACGAGCTGCCTGCAGCACAGAGGGGCACAGCGGGGGGAATCAACACATTTTCTCTGTCCATTTTTTATCCGGAATACGCGCATATTTTTGGCGAATTCGTTTCGTCTCTCCACGCAGGGACTCTTGGACGTTTTTCACACCATATACTCACCCACAAAACACAATATGTGACCAAAGAAACACAAAAAATCGTATTTGATTTCCAAAAAAACATTCAATACCATGATTTTATTGATGATTTATTATGTGTTCAATTAGCTATTTGAACATAAAGCTGTTATAGAAAGCAGGAATAGGAGTGAATCCTGTTTGACGGCCATATAGGACATATTACATTTAAACCATTAATTTATTTGAAGTTAATACATAATGTTTTATTTGCTGCACGACCCACCGGAGCCCATTGAAGCCCCCCCCCTCCCCTGGATGTTCCCAGAGCACACTGGAGCATTTTCTATCCGAACACTAAACATGAATATGTGGCGCTGCCGTCGTGACGCTGCGTAAAACCCTCCCCGGGCCTTTGAGCTCCTATCACCGGCTTCATTCGTTAAAGGAGTGCCGTGTTTTCACCGTGTGTGCGCCATGACACAATAAACTAATGATTAAATCAACGAAATGTTTGAAAAGAAGCTGCTGGATGAGCGTTACGGCGCCGCTGCGTAACGGAGAGTCGTTGTGTAAACTCCGGCAGTCTACGCCACTACCGAGGACACCAACTCCGGTACACTGTGGAGAAGCTTTAGGTGGCATAAAAATAGATATTATATAATAAATACCTAGAGTCATAAGGGGGTGTTAAAAAAGCAGGGACTAAGTGGAGGAAAAGCAGCACATCTAATCAGTTTGGTTTACATTTTAGTAATTTTCTAAGCGTTTTTTTTTTTGGAAAGGATAATGAAAGAAGGGTTTGGACTACATTTTGACTTATAAAATAGGTAGATTGAACTGAATAAATAAATAAGTTGCTCATGTGATCCGCGGTTGGAGCTCATATTTGACCCATCTTTTTATTCCACATGCAGAGCAAAGTTATACTCAGCTGAGAATAAATTAGTATTTTCTAACTATTTTTTTCCTGTCTTCTGGAGGAATTGTAACACCATACTCGAGGTTCTTGAGCTTTCTTGCGGAAGTCCTTCTACAAATTGAAATATATGAAGTACCTTTATTTTTAAAGTTGAAAAGGTCGGTTCTCCCTCAAATACATCAAATTCTCCATGCAGTTGCTAGAATATGTTCTCTTCTAAATTTATTTGAGTCTTTATGAGACAGTGGTTTGGTGAACATGTTCCAATATATTTGTATTTTCCGAGAGTCAAAAATAAATACAGCACACATGAATCCTTCTGACAAAACCAAACTTACTTTACAGGGATTAACATGTAATTTCTCTCAATTTATATCATGAGATGCTAAAAAGCTCCATGTTTGATCTCCATTGTGCTCTAAGTAAAGCTTTCTTAATGTGAGTATACTGACCCCTCTCATTTCACTTTGTGATATTTTTTTAGTAGAGGCTAAAGGCTGCATCATGTTGCCATAACACGATTGACTCAAGAGTGGGCAGTCATGGCAGCGAGTTTAACCTCAATCCTCAATAAATAAAACAAAAATGATAGAGGAAATGAAAACATGCTTTTCTTAAAAGGCTGTTTCAGTATATATCAGTTCCATGTACAAATTGTTGTCTAAACAGCTAGTTCAGTTTTATTACACTCCTCATATTTTTCAGTATACTAGCATTGCTATAGGCTACATTTTTTATTTTGTGTGATATGCATAAATATAAATTTCATCTGAATATTTGATGGACACATAATGGAAGACATTAAATCCTATGTCCAATGATGCTTCATGTTAGTTCATAAATTAATCAACTTATCATCCAATCAGCTGCATTAAGTGGACAAAAGCTCTTCAGCAGTGTGTGTGTGTGTGTGTGTGTGTGTGTGTGTGTGTGTGTGTGTGTGTGTGTGTGTGTGTGTGTGTGTGTGTGTGTGTGTGTGTGTGTGTGTCCAACCCCTCTACCTGAGTCTTTGTGCACAGAGCTTGTTAGAGAGACTTAATTTGGCCCTTGTTCAATGCAAGAGTCCACGAAGGAGGCCTGGAAAATACAAGGTAAATGTGGAGAGTCATTATAAACCAGTCTTAGCAGAATTAAAGTCAGTGAAGAAAAGTGAAAAAAACAAAATAATTGTGAAATGTTATTTAGTAATGGGTAATTAGCAGCAGGTCAATAAGCACATGCATTGATATTAACACACATTATATCCTATAACTTAACTAAAGCAGGACAGGCTTTTAATACAGTTTGAGTCCTCTTTTCTTTAACCTTGAAGTGAAACATCCTTATTTAAAAGCTGTTTTGACAGCCTCAGTCGCTGGGGGGAGGAGAGGCAGCTCTGGAGGCTCACATTTCACTCCAAACAGCCTCAATCAGGCCAAATTATTAACGAGGATCCACTTTAACATGCAGATCTTATCAGAGCCGGATCACCAGGGGCAATCTGCTGTGTGGGACAACAACGTCTGCAGAGGGAAAATCTGTTTCATAGGATATTATGCAACATATAGCACGACAACAGGAACAACAAGAAAACACATGTGTGTTGTAAAGGAACACGAGGAAATAAACACAACAATATCAGAATAATAATAAAATATCTACAAAATATGATTAGGTCAGTATACACCAGTATGGAACATTCACTCAAGTGTTGTACTTTAATACAAATGTAAGCTACTTGTAACACTTTTTACTTCATACACATTTCAAGGGGAAGTGTTGTAAATGTTTTACTTCCCTTTATGTATTTTAGGACTTTAGCTGCTACTAACTTTTCAGATTCAGTTTCAAAAACAAAATTCAGTGCCTCTTTATAAGGTAAATTAAACCACCCAATAGTACAAAACTGCATAGAATTCTGTACGTGTTTTTTTTTTACTACAATTATAATAATAACTACATATTTTTAATGCAAGCGCCCATTGGTAATATTTCAACTTTTATATTTTAAGTAGACTACATTTACTTACTTTTATTTTACACTTTGCATGCAGGACTTTTGAATTGTAGTATACTTTTCTTAAGTATACATTCTCAATACTTTTAATAATATAATATAAACTGAAAAGCAAGCATATAGGCATGTGAAAATACACTCTTCATGCAAATGAAAATGAAATTATAAAGGTAGTAGTATTGCAAACTTCACATAATGTCCTCATTTTTTATTTAAAAAGCAATACAGAATAAAGTCTTTACACTTTTATCCTAACAGACTTACATTAAGTGCATTCAAATATGAAGATACAAACCCAAATATAGCAAGAATCCTGCAAGTAAACGAGCTTCAAATAAGCAAAACAATTGTAAGTGCTCCATAAAGAAGTGAGAATTGTTTTTATTTTATTTACGGCCCAAGGTGCAGTCAGAATACAATTAAATATATAAATAAAATAACTTAAAAGTGATAAATTGTGGCCTTAATAAAGAGTTGTTTACCACTCTTCTGGCTTTCCCCTTTGTCCCACATCCTGAATACCTGAAACTTGTCTGAAACATTATCTGGTGAAGGCCCAGACAACCCCCCCAAAAAAAGAGTCCTATTATATTTCTCACACACCCAATTTAAGGAACTCAACTTAAAGAGGAGAAGAAAGGGAAGCTCATCCGCTCAAATTTGGTTTTGACACATCTCCTCTCCTGCCTGCCTGCGTGCCCTGCAGCAAGGCAATGTCTCTGAGTGATGTTTGACGTAGAACTGAGGAGAGAAAATGAATACACGAGAACACTGTTAGAACATTTCAGATATATGATTTTTCATCATATAAGCCTGATTATTACTATTTTATGTGTTAATAATTGAAGTTATATGGGTTTTTGATGTCCCTGTGTCAGCGGTGGAGGAGGTTCCCTGTCTTTTATCCCCAAATCCACCCTGGGCTCCGGGTCCTAACTCCCTGGTATGAGGGGCCAAAGGTCACCGCTGCTTGTGGCCCTGTTCAAATCCCCCTGTAGTGTGTAATGTCCTCAACTGATCTGTGGCTTTATAAAGGGAACCAGTGTCCAGATATTAGTTTTCAGGCCGTGGAACATTTCAATCAGCTGAAATAAAGGATGAGCACACAGGAGATTTATTCTGTCCTCTCTGGTTGTTTTCTAAAGGACGGCATTTACAGCAGCTTAGACTCAAATAGACGTTAAAATGTGCATACAAGGGTCATTTGAGTTTCATTCCTAAGAGTTGTTTTTCCACTTTATTTATGGAAATGCAAAATACCCTTCTATGGAAAGTTCTTCAACATATTTTGGATCCACATCTATGTATAGGATAAACAATTTTAGACCAAATGCATCGTGAAAACTTGCTTCTATGGCAGCTATCAAATAGTGAATTAATCTGAAGATGTGCCGTGTGTGTGTGTGTGTGTGTGTGTGTGTGTGTGTGTGTGTGTGTGTGTGTGTGTGTGTGTGTGTGNNNNCTCCTCCTCCTTCTCCTCCTCCTCCTCCTCCTCCTCCTCCTCTGTGGGGTCACTAATTAATGCTAGATCCTTTGAATTTAATTGCAGACTGGGAAATATCACGTCAGTAAAAGTATCCTCACCACGTGATCAGACATTTTAATTTGAAGGGTATAAAAATGTATTAATAATACAAAATGAAAAAAATGAAAGAAATAGGCTTTTATCATACAACCCATAATATATTAGGTGTTTTGCTGCCTTACCAGATTTTTGGAGTCACATTGTTTTTATAATAAAGTTTGATTGATAGATCATTCCATTTAGTGATAGATCATTCCATTTAGTGACACAAACATAGCAAATAAATAACAAACAATAAGTTAAAAAAGTTAAAAGAAAAGAGAAACCTAGAAAAAAAACTATATCCGCTATGCCGTTTAACTAAATGCAGTTTAAGCATGTGTTGTTGTTTAAATTGCATTGACAAACTTACCATATCGCACTGAATACTTTTGTTGTTTGGGTGTGATTTTAAGAAGGAGAATTTGCAGCAGCAGAGTTTTCCTCTCAGGCCGCCACCCCTCCCTCTGACCCCGGGTCTGAGCAGGGGAAGCCGGGTAAACCCCAGCAGAGGCTCCGCTGCTTCCCCCGCTGCTTCCTCCTCATGTTAGGCGACGATGGAGGCTGCAATGAAACACATGACTTCAGTGGAAATGGTGCTGAATGTGTGGGAATGTTACGTATTTTAATGTGCAGCAATCTAAACTTCGGGAGTCAACCAGATCATATTTTTAAAACGTACATTTTATTCATGCTTTGCTTTGTCTCCAGACTTACGTAACCGCATGATTATATTAATATTATAATGTCATAAACCCTTGACCTTTGCTCTACTTATTTTTGAATGCATGGAGGTCTGACACGTTTAGCCGCATTGATTGATTGCCAGTCAACATACACTAAACATGTTAAAAGTAACATGTATACAGGCTGTAAATACAGAAGTTGGAGGGTATTTTGTTAAAAAAATTACATTTTGAATTAAAAAAATGCTCGATAGTTTGTCTTCAATGGCCTCTCTCTATACATTAAACGTCCTTAATACGACTATATTTAAAGTCACACCACTGTTAAAGCATGAAAGTGTTATAGCTCATTCCAATAGCAAGCAGAGAGGAATATGGGAGTTGGGACGTTTTACATTTAATTGTCCATTTAATCACACGGTTTCTCAGATAGTGCATATATTAACGTTAAAGCACAGCAGCGTATGAGGAACCGTTAGTTTAAAGCCTCTTCCCCTGGGGAAACTTTGTTTTTCACCTCACACAGAAGCTCTGCTCTGTTCAGTCCCACTCACGTGGACACCGCGGCACTTACACTCCGCGTGGTGTTTAACTTAATTATAAGAGTATGCTTTTATTTTGAAACGATACAAATTAATTTCAATAAATGTCGCCCCTTCTTTAGCATCAAACAATCGACTGAGTATCGTTGAAGTCCCTTATGAATACACTCCTTTTGGGGTTGCACATGGTTTTACGCACTGCATGACCTGTCCTGCAGCTATTACATCATAAGAAAAAGTACAGAAATAATTTGACAATTTATTAAATTCATTCTGATTTAGCAGCTTGACATTTCCTTGATTTTATAAATATAGGAGTTTCTTTTTCATTTTAAATTGGTGTTGCAAATGTATCCACAGCAGGTCAGCCATCAGCTTTGGCTGAAAAACAAAACGTGTGCTTGCGAATGTGCAGATTTCACCCTGAACTGCGAGGAAGTTTGAGAAGTTTGTGCAACATATTTTATCATGCAGAGAGCAGATTTCAAGGGCTCTTCTGCTCCATGAGAACCACAAATACACAAAAGCACTGAAAGAAAAAACAGCCATTAAAGCCTTCAGTAAGGCACACATTTGTAAACAAATTCTCCTCTTGTTTAGTAATATTTTACGTCAAAAATATTATGAGCCAGAGAGTGACCTTGTGTGAAAGGCTGAGTGACGCACAGATCGTTCACAGTTGAGAGATTAAACATAAAAACGTCCTGACAGCATTTATCGGTCTCCATATGTGATTGTCTCAAAGATCAATGCAAAGTGCTGACCTTAACGCGGCATGTGTCTGTCAGCATTACCCATAACTTCGTTTTCCAGTCAGCGACAAATATCATTGAGCTCTTTAGAAAACCCTTTTATTTTATTGTATTTCGAGCAAATTGCGTTAAGGCGTGTTTCGTTCTTTTTTCCTCCTTTTGTTATTCAATAGGAGTTACAGTCTACTGGTTTCCAATCCGCACTGGAATTTAACCCTGAAACGCCAGCAGCAGTATAATGGCTGTGCTCCCTGTTGGCCCCTGCAGGCTCCGTGCCGGGGCCAGACAGCCTGCCAGCCCCGGCTCCCCTTATCAACCCCGGGGCTTTGGCCTGGACCATACACCGCAGAGTCCCATTAATCAGGGAAACATCACGTCAAACATGGCAGACTGAGCGAGGAGCTCAAAGCTTCACAAAAGTTGCATTGCGCACAATAACGTGAATAGCCTTTGGGCAAGGTTGTAGCTTTATCCCTGTGTGTATACCAGGTACATATAGCTGTTAATTCATATTATTTTATTGTATTTTATCCACTGTGGTATCAATACTCTGCTCCTTGCTTTTCCTTTCATGTTGTAGTTTTGCTGCAAGATACTCCGATTTTTTCCCTTTTTGCCACAGTGGGAAAAAGTGGATTTTGGGCAGCAGTCTTGCCAAAATTATTTTTACTGTAATTTGACAGGTTATTTTAAATACATTGTAAATGTATAGTGACAAATGTATTCGTATTTATATATAAATATTATATTTACATTATATATATTAAATATTACTGTATTTTGATCTGTTTTTTATTGTTAGTGTGATGTTAGGAAATGTTTAATGTTGGTGTGTGTACCTGCTTTAAACTATAATCTGGCATATAACATCTCTTCTCTTTTTGAGATTATTGTATTTGTATGCATGGTCCCAATTGTTGGCTAAACCCATATAATCCTATTTGGGAATAACGTTGTTTTACTCCAAGCTGCCTGCAAATGCATGCTACAATAATGTTTTTTTTACGAGTTGCACAGATCTAAAGGTCATTTTATGGAGCTTTCTCTCTGCTTCACGTATTAAAACGAGGAGGCGTGCACCTCCTCATGTGCAGTGGTTGGAAATGCTGCATGCGTAAATGTCTGCGGTTTGCCTCTTGTTATTATTGCAGGCTCCGCAGGCCTACCACTTCTTCCCTCACACACCCCTTAAAACACGGAGGGATTCCCTCTCTGCTGCAAGAGTTCAACCAGAGATACTGGAGCATGTTTGAGGGGCATTTAGCATCTGCATTAAGTTCTATTGTTGGTTTAAACTGCCCACAATGTGGATAAGCACTGCTTGGGATCTATTTTCTTTTAAATCTAAACCCCGTTTGCCTCAGGACAAACTCTTATCTGTTATTTAATTGAAGAATGGATACACCTAATTTCCCTAAACGCCTTTTAACATTTACACAATGACTCGTGTTACAGCGAAAATGGAAAGGCTGAGGGCATGGCGAAATACTGCAACATAAAACAATGATGAAAAGCAGCTCCAAAATCAAAGATAAAAAAGAAAGGGGAACCCCCATAAAATAAAGTTTAAAAATCACTTTGTTTTCATAACCCTCTCCCAATGCAAACACCAGGGCAATTCCTCCATCATTAAATCTGTTAACCCCCCCTGGAAAAAACCCACACGTGATGGTCCTAAAGAAAGACAGAGTCTGATCATTACACTCAGTCGCGTTTAATGAATGCTTCATAATAATTATAAAAAGAAAAGAGAGGGAAAGTGCTTCAGAAATCCACCGTTCAAGTTTCCATTTCGAGTGCAGTTGTTCTATATAATATTCACAACAACAACAACAACAAATCAATATACAAGAAACCCCAGGAAAAAGTCACAAAAATAAATATCCAGCTTCATATAAACAACCAGTGACTTCAAACTCCATGTCAAAAAGCTGACCTCAAGTATCAAAAAATGAGTGAACGAGGAGAAGGAGGGGGAGGAGGGGGGTGCACGCTGCAATTGTTTACATTGATAGCGTCACTGTCAGTGAGCTATTTGTCTTAACGGTGAGAAAGGCCCTCCCAACAGGCCATTACCACCACCTCCGTCCCTCGGCCGCGCATTGTGCGTAGAATAGGCCGGTGCGACAGGGGTGGGGGGACCTGCATGCTCTGGGTGAGGCTATTCCTCTTCTTCCTGTGCCGTGCAGCCTATGCTTTTGACATGCGGATTAAAGGTTGAAAGCTCTTGCAACACAGCACCCTCTCAACCCCCTCCGTTTTACTGCAAGCCTGCTCAGCTTGTGTCAGAAACAGCCAGTTTTACGCGCTGGGGATAAAAGTTCAAGTTTGAAAATCTCTCTCATGGCTGCAGAGTTAATCACGTGGTTAAACATATGCATCCACGCTGATTCAGGCGAACTCACTTTTTCTTTTTTTACAATCACCCATTTTCTACAATCCTCTGAATGAATGCAGCGTGTGAGGGGCTGACATCATCCAGGCTTTGGGTTTGTTGTGGTGTGGCTCGCCATAAGCTGGGCCTCTCTTTGTCGCAGACTGAAAGCCTGCCAATTAGCAAACCTGTACTGCCATTAAAAACACACATTTACGTAAAATACCTGCATGTAGGTGCAGCTTCAATCACTGGATTCACTTCCTGTGTGTGCAGTCTGTAATGAATTAAAGGGAGTAAATCAATCAGGGACACTACATTCACTGAGCGGCCATATTCCAAAGGCTACATTAAAGATAATGAGATGGTGATGTTCGACATATAAAGAGAGCAGTATTTTAAAACTGATTGTATTTTGGGTGTCAAATAATAGGAAATAATTGGCGTTTTTCCAGCTTAGATCGAGACAATTAACTTCAGCTGCAAAGAGAATAATGAACAACAGTGGCTTCACGGAAATTAGCATATTATTAAATTCTTTTTTTTTAAATCAGAAAACCAGAATGGCATGGTTAGATATTCAAATATCAGTGAAGTTAATGCAGTTTGGCCTTTGTGTGTAGATCCAAATGATTTATTTTTTCAAGTTCTCTCAGACATCATTTCACAGGCTATAGTCAGAAAGCTAAAAACAAGACCCCCCAACAGTATCAAAGTGCCTTTAAGCCTATCTCTTGTGCTTTGTCGAATTGTTTCAGAGTAGCCAGAGCTTGAAGATGTTTCACGCTGTTTTTGGTGCTGTTAACCCCCCCATATGGGCTGCTAAATCCCATCCCATCCACTGCCTATAGCTTGGATATTGGCATACTGTTTGTTTAGCTTTACATTAGTCCTGCATAGAGGAAAATACAGTTTTGCACCAAAGAGCTGACGTGCTATAATGAAGGTCTGAGCCTCTCTCTTTTTGATTGTCTGTACATAAGGCCTGTGTTGTGTCTGGGCCTGCGTCTGTGCACTGTCACACATTTGCAAACCAGGAAATACTCAGCAGAAAGAAAACCTGAAAGACTGAAAACCATCAAGCACTCTAGGAAAAGAAAGAAAAAACCACAACCAGCAAGAATACACTCCTGCCAAATCTAATAAAGGCTTTTCTGTGAGTATAATAAGATAGATATTAGTGAACCAACTTTTTTAATGATTCTCTGAAATGTAGGGCATTGTGGTCAGCATGTCATGAAAGAAAACAGCTTTGACATATACAATTACCAGGTGGCACAGAATGGGAAACCCTGATTTTTTTTTTTTTATTGATTTACCAACTAGCCCTCAGTCCCAGCTATAGATAGCCTAATTTAAAGGAGTGCTTTTTCATTTTTTTTTTTCAACATTTCCTTTAAGCACACACCCTGGCACCATACAATCCAACAGGTCGAGCATAGAAAAAGCGAAGAAGAAAGAGTCACGTAGAAACATATTGCTTAGGATTGAAAGCTTATTTCAAACAGTTTTTTTAAGCGTAAATCCACGAGCAGTGTCTCACAGTCCTGTTGGCGTTTTCTGAGGCTCCAAAAAGGTTGTTTTTTTCTCGATCAAACTTCAAAACAAAGCGGAATGTAAACCCATTCACAGAAAATTGGCTGCACACCGGTAAAGTTGCGAGTGGTGAGCTCACGGAGAGGTTGTCGATGGTGAAGGCTATTGTTTTTAAACCCCTGCTCAGTATTTCCTAGTCCTCTGAGCGGGTGGGGGAGGGAGAATCTGTCCGCCTGGCTGCCACCTCCACACGGGGTGGGACGGAGGGGGAGGCCCGGCGCCCCTCGGCGACTTAAGGGAGTAAGCAGGGCACAAATCCCCGTCGCTGCCAACAACCAGCGACGGCGGGGAGGGGAAATGTGCCATCAGGCTGAAAAGCATTTTAGCAGGCGATGCTACAGTGCTGCGTTTGCGTCTGCTCGGTAAATCCTCCGTGGATACTTCCTCTGGACGAGAAGAGGACGACGAAGAAGAGGAGGAAGAGGCAGCTTGGTTGACCCTGTGTTTTGTTTGCGTCCTGGAAACTCGAGTTTTTTTCCCCCCCAGCACCGGAGTCCTGCAGGTTTTGTTCCCCTCCTCAATACAAGGGGAGCTCCTGCATTCCTGAGGGCTGCAGGGGGACCTGGGGGCCACATCAGGGCTCTTCGCTGTAGCTTTAATCCTGAAATAGCCCCCATGTTTGAGGGGATACTGCCCATTGCTCTCTGTCTTATCTCCTTTGCATTTGGCTGCCTGGCTCTGGTATTCATATTCATCACAGCTTTCCTCCACTTTAACTTTCACATTGTGGAGGTTGAAGGGGGGTGTCCTGCCGCGGTCCGGGCGGGGGGCCGCGGACACAGAGAGCTCCTCTGGCTCGATTTTTATTCTCTTCAGCGGAGGGGACAGTTTCAGGCTGCTGGGCTTCGACTCCCTTTTTTCGGTGCATCTGGGGCGCTTGGTGTGTCTGTCATGGTCACACTGAAGTGTTCTGCGTGAGGGGGGGGACATCCGGTTGTGTCCCGGTGAATAAGGGTCCACACTGTTTGGATCGGACTCAAAAGCGTTCCCCTTTTTGTACTCGAATAAAAAGCTCTCTCCCATGAGACTTGAGTTAAATCTTGGCGGCTGTAAAGGTCCAAAGTCTTTTCTAGCTTCACTGCAGTTAAACTCACATTTTTTCTGTCTCCTGTCCCCTGGTTGTGACGCGGAAACGTGGCCCAGTGACTGGTGTGGTTTCTCTTGGGGCTGGTTGTAGTGAAACGTGGGCTGCAGTACCAGAGGGGCTTTACCGGTACTGACACTTTTGGAGACAGAGCCAACCCGGGCCCGTCTGAACCGGATGCTCTGCACCGAAACCCGGCTGGAAACAGAGCTGGAGTCGGACTGAGAGGAGCTCTCCTCTTCATCCGAGCTGACCTCTGAACTCTCTGACTGCGTGTCATCTTCATCCTCCTCTTCCTCCTCTTCCTCGGAGCTCCCGGAGTTGCTGGTGCTGGAGAAGCCGGACCCAAAGTCTGAGTCGGCCCGGTCTGAGTAGGTGCTGGACTCGGTGTCGCTGCTGTAGCTCTCCGGGAAACCGGACTCGTTGTGGTGGTGGTGATGATGGTGGTGGTGGTGGTGATGATGGTGAGGTCTGGGGTCCAGAAAGAGATCCGGACCGAGGTGGAAAGCACCGAAAGAAGTCCCGTGGCTGGATTTGGGTTGCACGAGCAGCACCGGCGGTACGTGTTGTTGCGCGTGTCTGCTCCTGCCCCCCTCGCGCCTCCTCTTCCTTTTGTGAAGTAGGTCGCCGGCTGAGCGCGAGAGCCTGGACTGAGCAGATATGGCGGACTGAAGCACTACCGGCTGCCGGAAAAACGCTTGCCTTTGGCTCAGAGTGACCCGGTTCCCTGATGTTTTCGCTGTTTCATAGTTTTTAAAGTGTTTGTGACCGGACTTAGTCGCCGAGCGGTACTCCCGTCCGTTCGTTTTCTGGTAAAACTGAGGTAGTTTGGAGTCGGTGAGACAGGGAGTCAGCTCCTTCCTCCTGCTCGTTTTGTTGAGAGGTGTCTCCGGGACACCGTGCAAACTGAACCAAACTTTCTCCTTCCATAGCTCGGTGTCTGCACGCCCCTGGGACGCGTCCTCAGCCCCGGGGGAGCACGCAGCTTTCGCTTTCCTTTTGTTGGACTTTAACACCCGCTCCGTCTTGCAGGAGAAATATAGAGCCTCCACGTCCTCCCGCGATATGAGCGTGCATTTCGCGGCGTGGAAAGCTATAGAGTTAATCGCTTTGAGCCTCCGCAGCTCCTCCAGGTCGCAGTGGTGCTTCTTCACATTCAGGTGGTCCATGCGCTTGTGCACCGTGGTCCGGGGGATGTTCTGCAGAAGGTCTGTGAAGACCTGAGACAAAGCAAACATTTGCTTGCCTTGGATGAGCAGGTATCCCAATCTCACTCCTTGCATTTCCTCAAAACCACACTCCAGGTCTCCCATGTTTTATGTATCCAATATTAATCCATGCAGTCTCAGTATGCTATGGATTTACCGGTGAATGGCACAGAGCTCATCCTGCTCATACCTTTAATCCACACTGCTGCATCATGAAATGCAAACTTTGACATTAAATGGAGCTGCCGGTGTATGTGACAGCATCCACCCGTCGCCTCTTGCCCCGGTCCGGCATGGTGGAGGAATGCGACGGATACGTCCACCAAGCCGGGGCTGCTGCTACCTGCCTCTGCCGGCTCCACTCCCCTCTGGTCGGCAGCAGGACGAGGGGTAGGTGTACACCACTGCCTCAGCCAGAGGGATAAAATAGCGAGAAGAGAGAGAGAGAGAGAGAGAGAGAGAGAGAGAGAGAGGGGGGAGAGGGGGAGGGAGTTGTGAGGGTGGAAGGGAGGGAGAAAGAGAGAGAGAGAAAGAATAAGAGCTAAAAATGCAGCTGCTATTCTGGCTGCTGGTCGAGCCACAAATAAAATGACAGAGAGGGGAGGTGCGCCGGTCTGGAGACACCTTCATCAATTAATGCCCTCCGAGTCGACGCCCATTGGACGCGGCTGACAGGTGATGCAATACAAATGGATATCCCATCCCCACCCCCTCACACACCCCACTGATACAATGCCCAAATTCTTCACTGTTGGAGAAAATAAAGCAAATTCATATTTCCAGCTGCTAAACCAGAATAGGTTTATGAGTCTGCAGAATGTCACGATAAGACTGGAATGCATTAAGTGCTGTTCACTTTTCACGTCAAAATGCATGCAGGAGTATGCAATCGATAGTGTGCTGCTGAACTGACTCCACAGTGTGTGTTAACGCAGCGCAGCTTAAACAAAGACATTTGCTTTTTACACTTGCAGAGCTGCTTTTCCACATTTTGCCTGACCACGGCTCTACGTGCTTCTTTTGGCTCGGGCTTTTCGTCCATACGATTTTCTTCCTCGATGCTTGACTAAATGACCTACACTTTTCCTATATTTATTCTGTGAGGGCCTATATTAATGCGTCTGTTTTTACCTTACTACATCGACATTTTCAACCTTTTCCCTTTCAGTGTGTGCGTCTTCCTCCCTGTGTGTGTTTGCATTAATTTGAAATGTGCTCAGCAGGGTGTTACAACGTTCATATAGTATGTATAGTGTGTAGTTAATTGCTATAATTGGAGATAAAAAAAAGTGCCTTATTGTCAAACACTAGAAATTATATTCAGGCGAGTTTAGTGGACTCGTGCTACACCGACAAATCCCAGTTAGATTGTAGCTTGGTGAAACAAGGCGAGCAGTGATTGGACAGTAAAAGTGCAGAGTCAGGGTTGCTTTTCCCACAAAGATTTTCAAGAAAATAAGTTAAGCCATTAAACAATGTGATTAAGATTTCATAGTCAAAAATAGGTTTAACCAATAATTATAACATATTAAAACATATAGGCTATACGTTAATAATAGTATAATCAACAAGTATAGCTTTTCATAACGGGGAACAGGAACACGCACGCTTTGTGTGGATTAATGCAAAAAGATCACTTTAGTTATAGGACCTGATTTGGTGTAATATTTTGTACACATTTTAACATTTATTCTGTTAATACGTAGCCTACATATTGCATGTGCACGCCGAGGACACCACACACACACACACACACACACACACACACACACACACACACACACACACACACACACACACACACACACACACACACACACACACACACACACACACACACACACACACACACACACACAACGCAATGACTTTTCACCTAATATACACACCAGGATATGCGCACACACACACACGCATAATCATAAAGAAAGACGCACACTTTGAGCCAAGTACGCACGTGCACCACACACACACACACACACACACACACACACACACACACACACACACACACACACACACACACACACACACAGAGTATTATCAGATTAGCAGAGGTCATGTGACACAGGAAGGTGTCTGAGCCTCAGGGTGCATTGTGGGAAAATATTCTGCAGGTGAGGAGGAGGAGGAAGAGTGTGTGTGTGTGTGTGTGTGTGTGTGTGTGTGTGTGTGTGTGTGTGTGTGTGTGTGTGTGTGTGTG